>NC_069145.1:75711530-75776088 GCF_943734635.1 Anopheles cruzii | reverse complement strand
TCCGGACATGTACAATACTTCGAACAACTTGCCGGAAAACATGCCCGATGATCTGAAGGAGCACATCCGCGGAGAGGAAGCTCGTGGAAATAAAAACGTAAGTGAGGCCATCGGTTGAAGCTTTGTCCGCGCAATCGTCTGTAGCGAACGTTCTGTCTTGTAGACCAACGTGGTTTGGGTATCTTGTTCCGGTGAAAATCCCGCTGATAACGAGCACATTGGAGCGATCCAGTACATCCCACGCCGTGGGTTCCCCGGATACTTCTTCCCGTACAAGAACGTGGATAACTACCTGCCACCCGTAGTGGCGGTGTATTTTGAAAAACCAAAGAGTAAGTACCGGAGGAAATTTGATCGATTCTTTATTAACTGTATTCAGTATTCATAGATAAAATGGACCAAAACATTTGTTTTGTAATGTCTTAGTAAAAAAGCTTTCGAGCGCGTTTGTACATAATATTTCGTTTTGTTACTTTTTCGCTCTTCCTAACATTGCCAAATGAGGTCGTCCTCAGTTTAGGAAAAGATATTGAGAAACTAGGAAACAATATCATCGGCACTTTATGGGTGCTGCTTAGAGCGCTAGTATTCGCACGACGAGTTGTATTGACACGGTTAAACAAACTGTTAATGAAAGGGTCAAACACTACATACGTTGACCGTTGTGTTTTGAATGGAGTAAATGTTATCGGTGGGACTGTAATCGATGGCGACCGGGATGAGGATGAAGACAACGTAGTCTTTGAGGATGACGTTGAAGCAGGCGTAAAAGTAGATGTTGTAGCTCTAGATGTAGATGCTGACGAAGATATTGTAGGAAGGGTGAAAGAAGTTTGTGATGGACTTGTGGTAGACGACATTTGCTTAGTGCTCGAGGACATCGGTGTAGAACCGGTTGAAGCAGGAGTAACTGATTCAGTGCTCGAGGACATCGGTGTAGAACCGGTTGAAGCAGGAGTAACTGATTCAGTGCTCGAGGACATCGGTGTAGAGCCGGTTGAAGCAGGAGTAATTGATTCAGTGCTCGAGGACATCGGTGTCGAAATCGAGGAAGAAGAAGATGATGCCGTGCTCGAGGACATCGGTGTAGAACCGGTTGAAGCAGGAGTAACTGATTCAGTGCTCGAGGACATCGGTGTAGAAATCCGGTTGAAGCAGGAGTAATTGATGCAGTGCTCGAGGACATCGGTGTAGAAATCGAGGAAGAAGAAGATAATGCCGTGCTCGAGGACATCGGTGTAGAACTGGTTGAAGCAGGAGTAACTGATTCAGTGCACGAGGACATCGGTGTAGAACCGGTTGAAGCAGGAGTAATTGATTCAGTGCTCGAGGACATCGGTGTCGAAATCGAGGAGGAAGAAGATGATGCCGTGCTCGAGGACATCGGTGTAAAACCGGTTGAAGCAGGAGTAACTGATTCAGTGCTCGAGGACATCGGTGTAGAACCGGTTGAAGCAGGAGTAATTGATTCAGTGCTCGAGGACATCGGTGTAGAAATCGAGGAAGAAGAAGATAATGCCGTGCTCGAGGACATCGGTGTAGAACCGGTTGAAGCAGGAGTAACTGATTCAGTGCTCGAGGACATCGGTGTAGAACCGGTTGAAGCAGGAGTAATTGATTCAGTGCTCGAGGACATCGGTGTAGAAATCGAGGAAGAAGAAGATAATGCCGTGCTCGAGGACATCGGTGTAGGACCGGTTGAAGCAGGAGTAACTGATTCAGTGCTCGAGGACATCGGTGTCGAAATCGAGGAAGCAGAAGATGATGCCGTGCTCGAGGACATCGGTGTAGAACCGGTGAAGCAGTAGTAATTGATTCAGTGCTCGAGGACATCGGTGTCGAAATCGAGGAAGAAGAAGATGATGCCGTGCTCGAGGACATCGGTGTAGAACCGGTTGAAGCAGAAGTAACTGATACAGTGCTCGAGGACATCGGTGTAGAACCGGTTGAAGCAAGAAGATGATTCAGTGCTCGAGGACATCGGTGTAGAACCGGTTGAAGCAGGAGTAATTGATTCAGTGCTCGAGGACATCGGTGTAGAAATCGAGGAAGAAGAAGATGATGCCGTGCTCGAGGACATCGGTGTAGAACCGGTTGAAGCAGGAGTAATTGATTCAGTGCTCGAGGACATCGGTGTCGAAATCGAGGAAGAAGAAGATGATGCCGTGCTCGAGGACATCGGTGTAGAACCGGTTGAAGCAGGAGTAATTGATTCAGTGCTCGAGGACATCGGTGTAGAAATCGAGGAAGAAGAAGATGATGCCGTGCTCGAGGACATCGGTGTAGAACCGGTTGAAGCAGGAGTAATTGATTCAGTGCTCGAGGACATCGGTGTAGAACCGGTTGAAGCAGGAGTAATTGATGCAGTGCTCGAGGACATCGGTGTAGAAATCGAGGAAGAAGAAGATGATGCCGTGCTCGAGGACATCGGTGTAGAACCGGGAAGCAGAGTAATTGATTCAGTGCTCGAGGACATCGGTGTCGAAATCGAGGAAGAAGAAGATGATGCCGTGCTCGAGGACATCGGTGTAGAACCGGTTGAAGCAGGAGTAATTGATTCAGTGCTCGAGGACATCGGTGTCGAAATCGAGGAAGAAGAAGATGATGCCGTGCTCGAGGACATCGGTGTAGAACCGGTTGAAGCAGGAGTAATTGATTCAGTGCTCGAGGACATCGGTGTAGAAATCGAGGAAGAAGAAGATGATGCCGTGCTCGAGGACATCGGTGTAGAACCGGTTGAAGCAGGAGTAATTGATGCAGTGCTCGAGGACATCGGTGTAGAAATCGAGGAAGAAGAAGATGATGCCGTGCTCGATGACATCGGTGTAGAACCGGTTGAAGCAGGAGTAATTGATGCAGTGCTCGAGGACATCGGTGTAGAAATCGAGGAAGAAGAAGACGATGCCGTGCTCGAGGACATCGGTGTAGAACCGGTTGAAGGAGGAGTAATTGATGCAGTGCTCGAGGACATCGGTGTAGAAATCGAGGAAGAAGAAGATGATACCGTGCTCGAGGACATCGGTGTAGAACTGATTGTTACTGATGGTGAACATTTAATTGTAATATCTACGTTGTTTCCTATTATGAAAGATCGCTGCACATCTTTCAATTCGATCGACACAAACTGTTCACCAATACCACCTTGTACAAGTTTCGCCTGCACTTCGCTGCGGTATCGATGTGGTGGAGCTTCTACACTTATGTATCGTATCGCGTTGGGTAGTGACTGCAAAAGATGGGACGAACTTTTTGAGACCTCGGCGTCAATACCGTACAGTACAATGATTGTACTTACATTATCGAACGAAACAGTAACAGGATTCCTGATGCCTTTCAAAATGCGTTTCTTGAAACATATATCCAGAGTAACATCGGGTGTCCCAAATGTAATGATATTCGCACTTGTAACATAAACACAAATCAGTAACAGTAACGACCGCATTGCAAACCGGCTCATCTTAATGGATGTTGCACTTCACTTGGTCCATAAACAACTGACTATAGCTTTTTCGGCAGTGGCAGTTTTGTACCTGCCTGCCACAATAAAAAACCGGTTCCGCAAGGCAAGGAAGAATAAGAAAGCGCTTGCCGGGACCTCTGCCCATGTGCATAATTTTGGAATTTGCTACAGATACCGTAATGTGGCCAGTGAGGATGCATCGCCTAAAGTGAAACCGGTTTCTGTTGGGAGCATTCAAGAATGTGGAACGGCCTTTCACTTTTCAGGATCACGGCCAATACGCAAGGTTCGGTTGCATAACCGCGTGGAAGAAAACGTAGCCCTTAAAAAAAGATGAATGAAAGCTATACCGGTTTGGTTGGTTCTTTCTTTCTTAAAACGGACTGACCTCCGATGTTCTTGAATGTTGCGAACGAAATATCCTTACCATCGTTCGTTGACCCCTTCTGTACACGATATGTGCCAACTTTGCGCATTAAAGTTGGTTGATCGAGGCGTGCGGACAATGTTCTGATCCTGTTGCTGCGATCATTCATCGTAACGTTCGGAATGTTGGCATGGTATTCACAATTGACAACTCATGTTAATTGTATTGAGACACAAACTAAATATAATATGTTTTTGTTGTTTGATTGCAATTTCTTTATCTTCTCCATTTCTCTCTCGTTCACTTTGCAGATGGCGTACTCATCAACATCGAGTGCAAAGCCTGGGCCCGCAACATCATGTACGATCGCTCGGAGCGAAGAGGGTCCGTCCACTTTGAGCTGATGATCGATTAAGCGGGTAACGCTTTGGGCACATTTCAAACGCGTTTTCGAGCGTGAACCAGCTATCGAGCAAGCGAGCAGGGGAGCAGAGAAGAGTGTACGGCAGCAGGGGGTCAAATAAGTTGACGCTAGCGTTTAGGCAACAACCGTCGGTGCTGTTTATCCATGGGGTGCAAAAACAACACGGCGGCACAGTTAGGTCAGAGCGAAACCATTGATTAGCGAAAATCAACACAAGAAGCAAAAGGGTGGCCCGCGACACCCAGAGCGTAACACATTGTAGACGAATGTTGTGGAGCAATATGCATGAATCATTCGGTTAAGTATTTTATACGTTTTGCATGTATTAGTTGAGCGATTTGTGGGAAACACGATTTTATAGAGGCATTAGTTACAGGACGTACAACACACGCGAAGTAGGACACTCATCGCTATCTGGGGCCAGTGTTGAGCTGGCATCGAATCGTCGCGCTACTTCAAGCTGCTGCTGCCGATGGCGACGAGAACGATCCGATGGTTCCGATCTATTGACTCCATCCCTCGATGAGGGACGGAACATGGGGAGGGCAATTGCTTTGGCTGCTTAGAGCACACTCCATATGTCCCTTCACCTTTCGGCAGGATAGCATCTGATCTCTGGCTCCGAAGTTGCACGCGTCACTATCGATCGATTCGTTTCTCAAGCCGAAATAGTTTGCAATTAATAGTACTAGTTCGATGGGTGGACGCAAAGTGATCATGCTTCAACACGGTTGATCGGAGCGGATCGTATTGCACATTAACTATTCATTTTCATTGATTCAAGACGCTTCAAGACAGGAACCGAAATCCCTGGACACCGACCGTTTTCAGCAGTGTAGCGAGCCGAAGAACAAAACCAAACAAGAAAACCCATTCAATTCCCATTTGATGATGATAAATCTGCTCGTAAGCAACTGATTAGCGAGCTCGCAGCGTAGTATAGTAAAGCGCGTGTAAACTGCCGAAGAGCGGTATCGTTTTGGGCAATACGATGCAACATTCAAATGTCTGCGCGTCTGAGCAAAAAGCGAAAGAGATAAAAAACAACACGAACCGGCAAGAGAGATAACCGTAGTGAACCCAGAATAAAGCAGAAACTAAACTGTAGCAATGAGCAACGTAGTAAATAAAACAAGTGTCAGCAAAAAGCAAAACGAATGATTAAACAACACATAAAGGGCCTCTTTCTATTCTTACCACTCACTGCCCATGAATAAGTTAAAATGATGCATAAACGTAAAACATACAAACACAACAAAGAGAATAATAAAGAGACAACAACAACAAAAATCAAGAACAAACAACCGAATCGAATCGAATATAGAATACAATAAACCCGGGGTGTGAGGCAAGCATAATGTGGATAGTGTGGTATGGTATACACAAAGCGCAACTATACGGACACATACAAATAACTAGAGACATACCGAGAACAGTGTTAAAATAAAAGTGTATAATTACGATCAACGCGTTCGCTGGCCTCTGAAGTCCACTGAATTTATTGTAAAAATCATACCAAAAACCCTAAATCAGACACGACCCCCGGTTGGACGATGAGGTACATAAATTTAAAGCAAACAAACAAAAAATCGAGACCACGCGGTGCGGGCGTCGATTCGGACCCCGCCCTCGGATTGATATCATACCGTGGCTAAGTGTTTTACCGTGCAGAGAGAGGCGGACGATAGTTAACTGTGCATGGATGTTGTGCGACCGCAGCTGGATCGCAAATTTTCTTGAACATTAAACGAACAGTTTTCCGTACCGCGGACGGCAATGCGGTGATGTGTTGATGCATTCGGCCGTCTTATGGAGTTGTTTCGTACACGCACGTCGTAGTGTAGTGTTGAACTTTAGCGAGGGTATCGTTATCCTTGCACGCCGGGCTTCAGCACGTGTGGCACGCGAGTTTGCCGCCGCCCCAGTTTGTTGTAGCCGTTGCACGGCGGTCGTCGTCTCGTAGCTCTTTTGCCACATAAACTTTGCGAATTGAGTGTTTACGTTGTTCGTCAAGCTTTACACTGCATCATCAGCGATCTAGGTTAGTGTTACGTTTTCATAATGTCGGAAGATACCTGTTGTCCTGTTGTTCGGGTGCATGGTATTGAGCGAAGCATGGTATTGAATCAAGAAAGCCCTTTAACCCTAAACGACGATCTAATCGATTCTTGCAGGCGCAGCTCTATGTGTGTGTGTGTGTTCAATCGAAGCCACAATCGAAGTTCATCAGATATACTCGCGTACGGATGGCGGAGGGTTGAACCCCGGCGCGAGGAAGAGAGGAAGATGTAAGATGTAACAATGTTGCAAAGTGTAATGAATAAAATAAATTCACACCACAACCACACACACCCACACGCCGACAGATAAAGAGAAGAAGATACACAGAACAAAAGAACGCAAATTAGAAAAAAACCTTATTGAAATATAAATGGAACAAGCGTGCAGTGCGCGAGCGAGTACGTGCGCGCGCGGGGGCATATTCATTAAATACAACTTACCATTTAATACGCAGCAGAGGACCCTTAAAATCCGCAAAAAGCGAACATTTGACCGATTGACCCCTCCACAGACACACAACCACACGTACACGTACACTCTCACACCGGGGGGTGGGCGATGCAACCGCGGGCCCGGTGGGCGCCATATGCATTAGGCGGAACGCGAGCAGCAAGCGCGAGTGTCGTAAAGTAGCGTAAATACTTTTTGGAGCTTAGGGCATCTGTAGAAATTACGAGTTATAAGTATTTTTTTAAATATAAAATATAAAGTCGAACGAACGAAGCAGCAGCCAGCAGCATGTCAAAGATGGACGCGCCGCGAAGGACGTGCGTGCGTGCGTGCGTGCGATGTTAATTTTACGCCCCTACACCACACTGGCGCCGGGTTAGGTAGTTTATTACGGAAGAAACTGACACTAGAAGCTTGAGAATTATTTATTTAGGATAGCGTTTATCGTACCTTGTTAAGTTTTTTGGGCATACACGGATATGTTTCGCTCGTGTCGTTCGTGTTCATTCATGTATGTGTGTGTGTGTGTGTTGTTGGCACGCTACCGGCATGAGGTACATGTTTTCATACGTGTGGTTAGAGTTTCCTTCTTTTGATAACCGCGTTGAACCACGTTTTTTTACGTTTCCCGCGAACGGGGGCCGGATGCCGAAAGGAAACATCTTCGCGCGAGACGCATTCGTATGCACAGTTCGACAGAACACACGTGACGGTCGCAAGACGAGGGAGCAGATAGAGAAACCCGAAGAAAATCCCTAAACAGAATATAGCGCTAAATTTTAATTACAATTAACGTTACAAATGGTAAACCAATGCAGCGGGCAGGAGGATAGAAATCTCTAGCTTAGGGAGATGCTGAAGCAGAAAACAAAATCTATTGTTAGTCGAGAATATTTACTAGGATACCGATGTGTTGGTGGCATGAGGAAAACAGTAAACAAAAGAGAAAACAACACACAACACGCGCGCGCATACACCCCGCAAAGCAACGCAAGATGATCGGCGAGTGGCGGCAGCAAAACCAAGGCAACATTCTAGTTATAAAATCAAGTCGTTGAAAAAAAAATACTAAAGTAATAAATAAACTCAAACGAAACTCATAGAACAGAACCAGAAATGAATCTTTCTTACATTGAAACACTACCAACGTACACAACGCATAACAGAGAAATAGTAACAACACACTGCAAACCGCGTGACGCAAGCGCTAGCAACCACACACATACACCTTAACGCCACGCAATTCACACAGACACACACACACACTCTAGTTTAAATACCTGTCGCAGGGTAGTGTCGCTTTTCGAGATCAGAGAGATGAAAACCAATCACGCCGAACGGCCAGACGAGTTTGTGCTGATGCAAACACAATACAATATAACTTAATACTATGAAATATAAACAAAGGAAGCCCAATAAATGCAAACAACTAGTAATTCGAAAAGAAAAATGAACAAATACGATGGAAAACCCAGAAAAATGCAAACGCTTTAGCGAAAAGCGTTTGTACTGCAGCTTTTAGTTTCTATCACACTTAAGTAAGTTGAACAAACCAAAAAAGAAGACAAGGAGAGAGAGGGAGAGAGAGAAAGAGAAAAACACAAACAATGCGTAAACCACGAAACCAGAGAACGGCATAAGATCTATCTTGAGACAGACCACCCACCACATACAGACGGAAATTCGAAACGAGCGAAGACAGATACAGAAAGAGAGAGAGAGAGAGGGAGCGAAAAGGGAAAAAACAACCAAACAAAAGTAAAATTGAGAAACAAATAAAATTTTCTGTTAGAAAGCAAAACGCAAACGCGATCTAGATTTGGATTGGTTAGGATTCGGATGGTCGGCGACGAACGGTACGGTACTATCTCTATACTACCGAAAGGATATGTTGGCAAAGTTGGAGAAAGGAAATCATCCGGGCTCGCTCTCTCGTTCGCGTTCACAGGAACAGCGAAATGAAGAACCGAACCGGTTGCGATGGTGATTGGGGCGGCAGCGGCAGCGACGACGGCAGCAGCAGAAAACGGAATGTAAAGCTATTAAATCTTTTTAATAAACCAATTATTGAAATAAAGAAGAAAAGTCCGTAGAGACATAATCTCTGGATAGTGTGCGGAAATCATTTGCCCATCATCGGAGAGAGAAGTGTGTGCGCGAACCGGTTAATTCTACCGTAACTCAACGGTGGGAGCATCGGTAACTTTGATAATCGAAACGTAAAGGCGAAATTCACGGCGCTGCGAAATATGACATGCAATTGCTGAGAAAAGCTATGTCGCATAAAATGCTTGCGAATAATTTTGGTACATAGAACGCGCTTTCGATTGCGCTTGGAAAGAAGCTTACAAAGATGAGATGCCAAAGGAAAATTTCTGAATTGAAAGCTTCTTGAATCCTTGTTGTAAGCAATCCTGGAGCTCGAGCTTCGCATCCTTGCATGCGAAGAAAGGATGCGAAGGTACGCTAGAAAAGTTGCCACCCGTCGTTCTTGGAGAAGCTTGCGACTTCCAGAAAAACAGGGTCTTCGCTGTATTGTCCGCGTTGGAACGCGTGTCTTGGATTTTGCAATTGTTCTCTTCGGACTGGAGCTTTACCAAACGACGCAAAACTTCACATTCAGGGTGAAATTTCACTCATTTAAAATTTTAAACTCAAGCTACATTTGGCTTTTACTTTTGCTTTTTAAAACTTTCAAACTGCACTTGGCTTAATGGGAAACATTTGAAACTTTTCCGCTTAAAAGCTACGTCTTTTTCGACTAGCACAAGTAATAGGTTTGCACCATACGTTCTAATGTTTTAATTTTTGTTGTCTTTCTTCGATTTATTCGGCTTATTGTAAAAAAGATATTGCAATTAGCGCCGTTGAACTTATGAACGAAACACAAGTTTTGATTCATCATTTCACACACTCCGAATCATTGATCAATCAGCCTCAGATTCGCGACCTTCCTGTGAACAGGATTACATAATTTGTTCAGTGAGCCAAGATCTTTGAACAACTTGGACTCAAAATTTCGAGAAAAATGAAGTTGTACATATTAGCTACCCACTCAAACTGGTGTGTAAGTCAAACTCGGGTAAGTCAAAGTCCGCAAGGAGCAATCATAAACCGCAGGTGTGTGGGTCACGGCTTCACCGCACGCCAGCGGCGGCCACCCTAGCGAACTGGCGAACAATGTGATGAAGAACATTTGCGCCCTATCGCCGGCACCATCAAAGGCAAATGCAGACGGTGTCGAAGGTGGCACCATTCAGGCGATGGTCTATGCGCATTCATTCCCACTGGTCATTTTGCACGAAAGTGTTACTTTCCACCTCGGCTAGACCGCAACTGTTTAAATATGGCTCTGTTTGTTCCCCGGAAAACCCCTTTCATCAGTAATTGCACCTCGCATCCGGGTACGGGGTGATAGGTGCTCACTGCTGGTGCCGTGTGTTTGCTTTGCCCCCGAACAGATCGGCCATTAATATTTTATCGAAACCGTTTTCACCGGATTCGCAAAACGGGCAAAAAAAAAACGAAGCAATAAGCGTAAAAGATTTTTGCGCCCACCGTTCCTTCGCCTCCCCCGGGGGTGGGACCTGCTCCTTCCGGGTGAGGAGGGGACCGGATCTTCACTCGGAAGTACTATTTACACATTGACGGGACCAAAGCAAATACCGAGCATGATTATCTAGTCCCCGGACAGTCGGCAATATACTGCTTGTTTGTCAATCTTCACTTTGCGCTTTGAAGGCAAATGTAAGGGCGGTTTTGTTGTTTCTTCCTCCAACACACACACACACACCTCTGTGACAGTGTTTTTTCACACGGTGCATCCTTTTGTGGATCGCGGACCAACGGTCATCCGGTGGTCCTAATCGGGCAGCCTCGGAAAAAACACCGCTCTGATGGCTTTATAATCTTACATACAAAGAGCCGAATGGCCTTTGTAGCTGACCCCATCAAGGGTGGCTGGTGATTGTTTCGATGCAAAAATAATGGGTGTGAATCTGTGCTCCTTTCAAACGTTGATATCTACTTTCTGCGATGATTGAAAATGACATCAGACGATTGGAATAGTGTTCGCCATTGGTTTTGGTTTGTTAGCCTTAGATGCTGCCAACTGCAGTCACACAGGAGTAGCCGCCTTTAACGCTGGAAGCTAACTCAAGACGGTCGGTGTGATCTTCTCATTACCATCAAACGGTTTTCTACAATCGATGGGCAACGCTAGACAATCCCGTCGTACGGCGCCGTGCATCAAACGGTGGCTGAAAAACGCGGCGTGTCGATATTCCCCACAAGGACCCGCCCAGAGGCAAAAGAGAAATTTGATGGGAACGATCGTGGTTTTTTTTCTTGCAGCCATTCCCTTAGAGAAGAAGGACTGCGAATGCAAAACAACGAATTTCCCGGCACCCGGAACCTGGTTTCCGCGCGTAGGGAAAGTTCCGCACGCGAGTAGCCGATTCTCCTGGTCCGGTGCGGGACTTTCGCAGGATATTCATTAGTGGCAAGGGGGAGCTCGGGACCCAAGCGTGTGTGTGGCGCACGGTGCACGGTGATGTGTTTACTCTGGGCAACCGTAGCGTCAAGTTTCCGCTGCTCTATTTACACAAGATGGGGTGAATGATAATTTATTTCCCAGCTGTATGCGTAGGGCTTGATGGCGCTGGCGGGTGGCGACGTCGGTGGTGACTGTCCCTCGGTGTCCCGTTTTTGCTCGGGCAACACTGCACTGTTGGCAAAAAACAACGGAATAAAGAAATAAGTAGAACATACAGGCGGGCGCAGAACGATGCAATGTTTGCATAGCATCTCACACCTGGCCTACGACTAATCTCCGGCAGGCTCGAGCGCTTCCTTTTTTTCGTTTTAGCCCTACCCTACCCATGTCGTCGGCGATACAGCGGAGCGAGATGCCACCGTACGAATCCTTTTCTTTAATGCCGTTTTTCTGGCGCTAATGCGCCAGAACACTAGCGTGCGGTTGCGAGTGCCACCGCCATCGAGGCTTCTTAATCATTGTCGGCCGGCACAGACGAGCCTCGAAAGCTCATCACAGGACTTTGGCGAACGGAACGGGCGGCGGCTTATTGTCTCGCGGTAAATGAGAATAGCTTTTCTTCTTTCGCCACGCGGTCTTATGGCCGGGGCAGCATGGTACGCCGGAGAGTTCTAATCAAAGAGGGAACTTTTAATCATCCCCTACCCTAGCAAGCCGAGCGTGCACGGATGCCGTGGGACTCGCTCGTATAGCACGGTGCTGGAATGCAGCACATTCGTTTACAGTTGTGCACAATCAATCGTCCAGAAGAAACGCAATGCCCCTATCGATTGGCTGGAAGGGATTATTGTGCCGCCCCGGGAGGTTATACTTCGCGACCAATTAATGAATTAATGTATGCTGCTAAACTAAAATATATGACCCAACTTTGTAGACACACCGTCGTAGGGCTCTACGGAGTGCGAGGGTCTGACGTGTAGCTTGTTAACGCTGCAGGAACAGGAATTAAACAACACTCATGGGACGCAACTTGAGTTTGAGTTGCCGGCTTGCCCTTCGGATCGACTATTTGTTGGGTCTCCATTCATTTCTGTAAAATGAAAACTTGACACGGCGCTTCGTGAACCTGCGACGATTTTATGTTGTGCCATACGTCCCGGAGGGGTTTGCAACGCAACTTCAAAAACTGCCGCAGGATGTTCGCAACATCAAAAATGTTCACTGTCGCAGGATGTTCTGTCACCGTTACGTCGGCAGGACGAACTACACAACACGGAATGAAGGGTTCATTTCCGGAGCGTCGCATCGTCAGGATGTCATGAACACCGCCCGGTTGGCTTGTTCACGAATTAATCGCGCGTTATTTTAGCGTGTACCGGTCGGTGAGACCGTGTACTTTAGCGTGTACACCCAGCCAGTGAGAAGCGGGGCATGAGAATCCTTCTCATTGCAATTCGTTCTCAGTTCCGCGGTCCCGAAGCGATGGTGCAACTCTCACGCGGCCACCTCGGCACGGAGTTCGGGCTTCGGGGTGGTCGGTGGTCGCTTTCCTAGCCTTCCTCGGGAGTTTTCCACCGCGGACGCGAAGCATGCGTGCGTTTCGGTCGGCCGTCGGCGTCAGTTGCGAACCGAAGCTCTGCGCGGTGCGGTGTGGCGCGCGTTCGAGACCAACAAGGATGCTCCCGGGAAGTGCGTCGCGACATCGTAGTCGTCTTCGTTGGGGTGGTGGTGTTTCGTCAGAAAATCGCACTACCCTCCCCCAGGTGGTGGTGATGTGATTCGGTGGAGGTGGTGCCGCGTGGGGTTGTACCACGTAAGTTTTCCACGTCGCGAAGACGCACCGGAAGCGTTTCAAAACAAAATTTCCCAAAACACAAGCAGGTGCAAGTGGTCCGCAGTGCAGTGGAGGAGGAGCGGAGGCTCCGTTAGGAGACCCTCGGCTCCCCCGCGTGCGTGTGTTTGTGTGTATGTGAAGTTGTTTTTCGTTTCGCTTTGTTTTCTGCCACACTTTTAGTGTTTTTCCAGTCGTAAACCCGACAAGAATGAGTGAGAAAAGCCGCAGTGCTCGAGTTTTCCTCCGCACGGGGTCACGCACGCACGCACGCACACGGTTGTGGGTGGGGCGGAAAAGAAAATCGTTAGCATCGATGAAACTGTGGAACGAAGGAACCCCCCCGAAATAGAGAGGGGCGCAAAAAAAGATCCAAGAACGTCGCTAGTGATATTAGTTCCGGAGCGAAATCGGACACATACACACAGCCGGATCCAGAGGACTTCCCGGGAACCCGGGTGCGAACCCGAGACACCCGGACCTGCACCAATCGTTACCGTTTCCGGGCCCCCGTTGCTGCGTGTTGACGTCGTTGACACGCGTGGCCCTCTGAAGTGGTTCCGGTTCCGGCCGTTTTTCGGGAGTTTTTCTTCGAAACCCCCGTCGTTCGGGGAAGGTGTTCGCAGTTCCGGATCGGTGTCACGGTGTCACGGAGTGGGCTGCGGTAGTACGGGAGAAGAAATACATATTCACAGGGTGAGCGCCGAGCTTGAAAAACTCAAGGCTCTGCGTTGCCGTGCCGTGCCGTGTGTTGGTGGTCGTATTTTGCCCGGTGACAGGACGTGTGATGGGGGGACACCGTGAGGGTAGTAAACTATCGGCCGAACGGAAACGACGCTTTCTTCGCGTTCTGTTTGGGAAGAACGAGTGGCGCGTCGTCAACAACAGCTCGGCAAGTGGAAAGTCACAGCCTGCTGTGCCGTGTGTTCCGTGCCGTTTGTTCCTTAGCTCCTCATTTTCATATTCTTTGAGCCGTACCAGGGCCCCGCGGGAAACTCTTCGCAGTGTGCAGTGTTTTATAGAAAGTAAATAAAAGAAAAAAAACAGCATATCGTTATGTTGTGTAAGTACACGGCCGTCTGCAGTCAACAAAAACTACGGTGCGCCACTCGAAACACTCAACAAAAGTTCAACGGTTTTCACTGTGGCCTCGCGTGGCACGGTGTGTGTGTTAAGCGCAGGAGCTGGTTACGAATATTAAAACTTTAAGGTAGGTTTGGCAGTTCTTCAGAACCGAGGGGGTGTCGTTCGGCCTCGGGTTGGCCAGAGATTTCAACCGGTCCCAAAATGTGTTTATCCTTTACCAAACGGTGTAAGGTTCGGGTGGGGCAAGCGGTGACTGAAAACATTCGAAATTAATCCACACCACCGCCCGTGTGTTTGTTCAGCTGTTTCTGGGGCCCTCCCAGTGAGTGCGGCCCGGGCGAAGGGATTCTCGTTATCCCTGCGTCGGCTCGTTGGAGCGGCCAACGATGTGCCTCGATTGCTTCGCCTTTGCTTGGGCAAGCGTCGGGGATACGTGCCGTGCCGTGCACGGCAAGAGCAATACATAATTTAAATAACGATCGTTTCATGGGCGACTGGGAACCCCGAAAGTGTGCCCCCGGTGCCCACCCGAACCTCGTACCTTCGGAGTCAATGGAGCACATTCCGTTCCCTAAGTGGACGTAGTTGCTTCCCGGAATCTACTCTGATGAACGGAAGCGCTCGAAAATCGTCCTCCGCCGGCCACGTTGGGACACTTTGTCCCACGCGGAATAACAGGCGAAAGCGAGGGCAGCAAAAGCAAAAGCCGCGAGGCTCGAAATGAGAAAACAATAATCAGAGTGATTCAAAAATGAGTCTCGGTGCAGCCGTGGCATGCCGCGCCGCTTTTTGCGTTCCATTTTCGCGTCGCGAAACGCGAAATGAGAGTGCACATTAATTGATTGGAGACCGTGGCCATGGCCTGGCTGGCCTCATTTTGGAGTGGTGCGTCTAATGGACTTTTTAACGAATAAGGCGAATTCTAATGGCGTTGCGTTTTGCGCTGCTTGCTTCGATCATAATTCATCAAAAGCGTTTAGCGTGCCTCTGAATTCGGCGCGAGGTTCTGCTCCTTGATGTTGCTTCGGCAGCTGCGGCACCGGGCAGCATCAATCTTCAAGCCCGGGGGCCACTTTCTGGACGGAAAACATTCCGTTTGCCGAGCGCGAACGATGTTAGACAACAACCTGGCTGGCTGGCTGGCTGGTGGAAAATGGCACTCGGAGTAACCTTCTTCTCTGTTGAATATTTCATTCGCTATTGGAATTTATTCGCCCATTTTGCGATAAAAAACAAACCTAAACATCCGACCCGAGGAACTTGTGGAGTCCTCTGGTCGACTTTCGCCCCCCGTGCACAAAAGCGGTATCAGTTAATTAAAACCGAAACACATTCAACCGCGCAATCGAATAAAAGTCCATGTTTTCGACATTCAAAACACCAATTTACGATCGCAGCCCTCGCAGTCCGCGGGTCCGGGTACCGAACCACCGGGCACGTGGTGCACACGGTTCCAAAATTGGCCAACCCAGTTCGAAAGTGGCCACCCGACCGACCGACCGACCGGGCTTCACGCAAGTTTACGCGCTCCGGTGACTCTCCGGTGGCCGAAAAACCGCAGCCCAAGTCCCAAGTTTGGAGCTGGGTTCGTTGTACTCACACGTGTGGCGGCGTGTGCGTCCGGGCAATGAAGTGGCCGAAGCCTAGATGAAGTTCGTGCCGGGCACCCGGGACGTGTGTTTGGTGGCGTAGGGATGCCTATAAAACCGTTATCGCAATTTAAATAACATTAGCGGAAATCCACGGTCCTCCCCGCGCCCTTTCGGTTACCGGTGGCTGGTGGCCGGCTGGCCGGAGTGAAGTTGTTTAATATTTTGTTACACCGATTCACGCACGCACGGGTCCACATCGCACAGAATTCAAAGCATGCACAGGGAACGGCTCGCTGCTCGAGTTTGGTTTTGTTTCTTTTCCGGTGCCATTTTTAGCGGTTAGAAACGTGGCCACACACGCGCGCAGGGCACGGCTCGCGCGACAACCCACGGACGGAGGGAGATCCATTAAGGGAGCGAGTTGCTGGTTATTGCCATTTCGGAAGTTTGATGAATTTTTGATGGCGCCCTCTTATGGCGCACGTTTTCTTTTCGATTTCGAACCCCGAACCAGGCCAGCCTGCGATCGTAAAGCGGAATTTTTCTTTTTCTCGGTTGCCGGGGTCGGTGAGAAAGGAAAAAGGACTCTACGCCGGCCGGCTTCATTTCCGGCGTACGGTACCCGACCCGGTTATTCGGTGGCCACTTTTAATGTTTCTCTAAGCCTGGCCCAGGCGAGGACGAGGGGTACCCGGTTGCCCGGTACGTGTTGGTCATATTTTGCCACCGAACCCTGACCGCCGAACGAAGTGGCTCTTCCACTGGGGCATCATTTGCCACACGTCGCGTGTGTTGGGCTCGACCGTTGTGACCGCAGACCAAAGTAAATTAAAACTTGTGGAACGTGCACTTTATTTTCCCGTGCTTTCCCCGCGGCTCTGCGGCCGGGTGCTCGAGGTCCTTGCGGAAGGATCGGCGCGCAAACCGAAGGGCTAATGAGTCGGGAGCGGTTCATTGACAATTCGTATTATTTCATCACATTAACCCTATGGCCGGCCGCGGTTTTTTTGCCGGGTGATTAACCAATTGGCGGATTTATCTGCACCACTCACTGGGGGCAGCGGGTCAGGATCAGAACCAGGAGAAGTAGGTACGAGTATTTATCTATCCGGGGCAGTGGTGTGTCGAGGCCGCACGAGTGTTGGTTTTCGTTTTTTACACGACACGGACGAATCGAGGAGCATGGAAGGGCGCTACTATGTGGGGAATGTTTGTTTCAAATTACAATAAAATGGGATGCAGCCGCTGTGGTCCTACAGTGTCAGAAACAATGCGATGTATGCCATCTAGTTGCCTTGATAACGTCACTAAGGATGGCCCAGTTGTCCCAGGCTTTCTATAGATCGCTAGGAACCCTAGCAATCAACTCACGTGTATAAGCGCTTGCATGGCCTGCCGCAATCCAGCGGCTGTACAATTAATTTTGGCATCGCCAACATCTCGCCATCATCGACAGAAAAGCATAAATCTCTTTGCGGCCTCGTCGTGGACTTCAAACACGTCGAAACGCCTTCCATCGACACTGATCGATCCGCTCCGCTCTGTACGTCACAATAATGACAACGCCCTTGATCTCGATGCACAAAGCCACCATTCAAATTAATTGGAATTCTGTTAGGCCACCGTCACTCGGGCGTGGGTTTGAAGGCTGAGACCCAGTTCCCCAGATCTCAGCCTCCAGAAAACCAACGGTCGAACTTATTGTAAAAACATTTCACGACCCAGCTCATCCATTCAACCAGGATACGGAGCTCGTAGCAGCCTATGGTCACGTAGGTCGAAATGACGTACCACACGGATATCCACAATTACTTCGCCCAGCCCGGCGACCTACTGTGGGTGGGTGGGCCGTAGAACTAGTTGCCCGACTCCTTCCGAGATGCCAAGTTCCGCTAGCCATTCTCGGGATGCTGACGGTGGAGGTGGCGGCGGCGACTGGCTGCGGTCGAGAGACTCATAATTCCCCGAATCAAAACAACCAACCAGGCGTGCTGATTAGTTTGTTCAAAATCAAACACCCGAACCCCGGGTCCCGGACCCGGGCGCCTTCGCCGGAGCAAAGTTTTCCGGAGAGTGCGGAGAGTTTTTGTGTGTTTTCGGGCACGCCGCCATCTTGCTCAGGTTGCTGGCGATGTTGTTTACGCTGCTAAGAGTTCGTTAAACAACCCTGACTTCTCCCGTGATTGGGAAGCCCACGTCCGGCGATGACGCCGCACGTACCGGCGTATCTCGGGCAAAAAGTGTTGCCAGACGAGTGCGTTTCATAAACGATTTTCGGGACCGAAGAGGTCCGGGAACGCGCCCGGAGCCGAGCGTCGAAGTAATTCTCGAATTATCAATCAATTTAATAATTCCTCGCATGTCCCATCGGCGCATCGGGCGCACACACACACACACCGGAGGGACCTAATGGCCTTGGCAGGACGTCGGATCGTCGATTCGTCGTCGTCTTGGCCTCGTCCCAGGGCCGTCTGTCATCTCCTGGTTCGCTTCGCTGGGTAAATAGAAAGACATTTTCAAGATGGCACGTACTTTGGCAGCGAACCGGGCACGTCGCCCGAGGCAGGGACCCGCGAACGACCGGGCGGAAAGTGGGCCTGTAAATCCCCCGTGGATTGTCAGGTAGCCCTTGTGCGCTGTACCCAGCGAGACCCAACGGCGCTTGAAATCTGTCTCCAGTTTCGCGTCCCCCGTCTCCGGAACCGACGTCTGGAGGACGCTTCTTGGGTAAATCTTGGGCGCGCATCGTGCAGTATCTGGCAAGCGATGCAGCTCCGCCGTGGCCGGTGTCTGGAAGGCGCAGATAAGCGGAGGGAAAAATGTCTGTAGACCGGGCAGAACCGCCGTAAGCACGCCATAATAAACTGCATGCCAGTGATTGCACTTCTTTATGGAAGGTCCACCCCACGTAGGACGAGGTGGATAAACGGGTCACCCGATCCGGGGATGTCGAGTCCGCGACCCCCCCGGCATCCAGAATCACTCGGCCACGGAGTTCCCCAACTTTGACCCGGTCAGAGTCCGCGTGGGATGTGGTGTGGCTTGAAATTGTCCACATTTCCACCGTACCCTTTAGCACCGGCCGGGTCCGTAACTCAGCTTGTTGAACTTCTTCTCAGTGCCTTCCCGGGAACCGCGGGATCGGGACATCGCCCCCGGAGCGGGCCAAGGCACGTTTTTCTGCACGTCTCATCCGGACAATAACAAGCTGTTTTGGCGAACGGACGGACCCATTGTCGTCCCCCGCCGAAAGTCCGATCTCCCGCGAGAGGCGGATAATGCAATGGCCGGAGTGCTGGCGGACTTTCGTCCCAAAGTTCCTGGTTGGATTTGGAAAGGAAAAACGGTGCCTTCTGCACGACCGTCCGCACAGGGGGGCTAAGGACTCCGGAGGTCCTGGGTGGTCGCGTGGGAGAATCGATCGACGGCACGAACAGGTTTAGCATCCCGGATATTGCAGCCCGCAAGAAGACGTGGCAGCCCGGCGAGGTGACCCAACCTTCGGCACGGCACGTTCCGACTTTGTGCAGCGTCCACTTTTGTCCGCCATTTTTCCCGCACAGTCATTCCCGCGCAAAATGGGCCACGTGGCACCACACACACACACACACACATGCATGTGGTGCACCCTTTTCTATTGCATTTGTGTGAGTTTTTTCTTTTGCTTTTTCACCGCCGGACTCGAAACATTCACCACCCGGAAAAAAACAACCGAAAACCGGATTTAAGCGATGGAGCCCTGAGACCGGGCTCCTGGGGGCTCCGGCGCACTCGGATCACACCGATCATTCCGCTGGCCCCCGGTGGTGGCCCCCGTCGATTGTGTCTCGTGGGCTCATTCAAAATTTCAATCACGTAATATCGTTTGAAATACCGTTTTTCTTGCACAACCCGTGCGTCCGGTCACCTAGTCCGCCCGACCAATCGACCACCGGCCACCGGATGTGCGCCTAGGCCGGGCCCAGTGATTGAGCCCGGAACCGGCCGAGCCGAGAAAGCTCGCTCTTCAAACGACGAGAAATATTTATTAAATCTTTTCCGAACCAGTGGGCCATTAAACATTGAACGAAATTGGTCCGGCCCGAACCCACGGTCTGCGCGCGTGTGTGTGTGAGTGTGGCACACCAATGGCACACATTGGCCCGAAAGTTGGCAGAATCGCTTTCGCCCACATTCGTCCGGATCCGGATGGATCGGTTCATCGGTCGGGCTAGCCGACCGACCGGATCGGCTAATCGAAGGATGGCTTTCCGACAAGTAGGTGGAAAATAGCTCCAAAATGGTCTCGTGACACTGGCAAGCGGATTTTTATGATGATTACCCGAAGCCCCGTTCCGTTGCGGTCGTAGAAAGGGTTTTGATTTTCTTCGCTGCTACAGACTGCCTTCAGGGTTCGGGAAATCACAAATACCGGCAAAAGAGCACAATTATCATACTCCAACTCACAACGTACGGGTTCCGTCGGGAAGGGTCCTCAATATATTTCCACCTCAAGACGCTTCGAACCACTGACTGACATTTACGCCCGTCGGGGCGGACTGGGTATTCGAAACGACCGAAGGAACCCCCGTGTTGTCGTGCCAAACAAGTATTTAGGTGCATTTCGGAATCGGGCAAAGAAACGAAACGAAGCGAGAAAAATCATCATGTTTTTGCATATAATTTGGGACCCGTCCCGGGATACGCGAGGAGTCCGGGCTTTGGCAGTTGCTTTGCTTTGAAATCGATGCCATATTTCTACCATTCCACCCTGTTCTTTTTCGTTTGGTTGGCTTGGTTGCTCGGTACCCTTCCGAGAACTGGCGGGAACCCTTAGGTCCGGATCGGTCCCCGTCACGCATCGACTGTGATAAATGGAAAATATGAGATCGGTTAAAACACTTCGCATAAAAAGCGAACGACAGCGGCAGGCCCACCACTGTTGTGTTCCTTTTGGTCACAGGCGAACAAAAAATTGATTTTACACACCGTTTGGGCGTTGAAGGGACGTAAACCTACGAAGGTACGCAAAGCTTTGGGCTACAGTTGGGTTGTAGCGAGCAATAGAAATACGAGGAAAAGAATGGAGCCGGAAGCGAATTCATACGGCAGAATGGCTGGCATTAAGGGTCCTACATTAAAAGATTGGTCTTTTGAACAACATTTTTTGTTGTTCCTCTATTCTCCGCCTTCGCGAGTACAGCTATAAAATGACAGATGCTGTCACTTTGTAGGGGACTCATTGTTGTGTCTACGCGACCAGAAGCCTCAATAAATATTCTGTCGGGATACTGCAACACAACCATTGAAATATCTGTTTCGATCTGATCAAAATACGAATATTAATATGACGTTCATTAACGTTACATTGCCCTGATTAGATCCCTAATCCCACATTTTTACGCATCAGGCCTTTCAAGCGCAGCCGGGCTGTTTGCAATGTAAGCCATGAATCGCAGCAACCTTAACTAATTATGCACACAGCATACTTTGCTGGTAGTTGTGTCATAATCTTTATCAGTTTTCTCAACTAGCTTCAATCCTGAATAGAGCGCTCTAAAATATAGTCTTAAGGTGGCTTAAGAAAGAAAGCTTAGAATTTTTCTGTGCATCTTGCGATAGCCTTGGCTACGGCTTAGAGTTGCTATGCTACCACGAGATCCAGTTGCCATTGGTTTAAGATGGGCTAACACCCAGCACACTGCCACCCCACCCAACTGGGGTGAGCAAATCAACTCTAATGGTGTCCCGTTCATTACGCCTAATTGTTTCTCATTCGAGGCCAATTCTAAACCCTCCAATCGCCCAAGAATCCAATCCGATAATCGAATAATAAAGAAACAAACGTAATCTCCGTTCGCCGGGCTTGGCGAATGCAATTTAAAAGTCAAATGCTCTGCCCGGCAAACTGTTGCACGCACGCACGCACCGGCGACCACCATTGTCGGGACGCAATGAATCGTGAAAGAAGCACCGAGTAGGCCACTGGCCCAGATTCGAACCATGCTAAGGAAAAAATAAATTACCACCACTTAAACCCAACCGTCCGGTCGTCCCGGGCGGAACGGGATCGATCGCCGACTAATCCCGACTTCAAAGCGCGCACCCCACGGCACACAACTCCCCGGGGAGCCAATCAATGGGACCGGAATCGAGCCACCGGCTCTCCGGATAAGCCCGGCAAGTGCCACGGTGGTCCTCGACGTTCCGCCGTTCTTCGAGCCCGGCTTGCTGGCGGCTGCATAAAAACTGGTCACACGATGGATGCTCGGCCATACACGAATTAATCGTCCGTGACGGCACGCAATCAAGTGACCATCGCGACCTAGCGCCTCCCCACGCCCCGGGGAGCCGCCTCCGTTGCCCAGGGTAATTGATATGCCCGAAGGATGCACTCGATGCAGTTCGATTGTAATGGAAATTAATTCTCCAGGTCCGTTCAGGACCGACCGGGTCAGGACGGCAGCAAGCGCGCGCGCACAGGACACCAATATTGTCACCACAAGATGGGTGCTGGCGAACGCGAGTGGGCGACTATTGGGTGGTGGCCCGCGGCGCACCTGGCACCGTGCGCGCTTTGTTCTGCGCCTGGATGCCCCTGTGTAATGAAATTTAGCTCCGCGAAGCAGCAGGACGTCGCAGGGTCCCGCAGTGGCACTTCCGGCTCTTTTTTCTTGTTTGAAGAGTGAAAATCTCGTCAACCGTAAGACCGCCCGGGATCAGATGAAACATTCCTTGAAATGGCCGACCGATCGGTTCAGGGGTTCGGGTTCATTATGATTTACAATTTCCCGGCCCGACTGGGGGCCCGGTCTCGGTCACTCATTATGTTGGGCGCAGGCCGCTGACCAGGCCCATTTATCTTTGCGGTCCACGGCGATAGAATGGATGTTTGGCAGTCGAATCGCAACCTCGTAAGCCACGTTGGGTCAAGGTTTTGCCCCGCACCGCAACCGTTGGCCGGTGGCTTTAATGCTCACCCTTAAGGGCACGGCAAGGCGGCGATGAAATGAACTGCTCCGTTCGCCGTCCGGACTCCGGGGCTACGAGTGAATAGACGACCATATTGGGCAATTAAACTAATGCATTCATCGGAATGGCGTGGGTCAGGTATTTTGGCACTGTTTCATTTGGCATTGAACTTTGGCGAGCCGGTTTACGGGCATTGGGCACCCGATTGTTGAAAGCAATTGTTGGCAAAAGGAAAGACAATCAGGATTCGATCGGTCGAGCCGGAAGCAAAGTTGCCCGTGCCGCAAATGTTGGAGGTCCGACAGTTTGGTTCAGTGGAATGTTGATAAGCAAAGGTTAGTTCTGATCGCGGCCATGCTTACTGTGACCCTAACTATCTCGTTAGAGAACTCTACCAGGACTAAAAGTTGAGATTCGGACTGTTAAAAAGATGGCTCACCTGTCGGTTCGGACTTTGGCGGAGATTATAGATTTTCTGCTAACTCTTAAAGAAAACTGCTTCGGAATCGCACCCAATGCTTGTCGGGACTTGTTTTTGGAAGATCAAAGTGCTTTGAGTGGTTTAAAAAAATTCAAAATGGCGATTTTGACTTAACAAGGAAAGAGCGTCGGAGTACTCCAAAAAAGGACTTTCTAATGGCACTAGAAAGTGGTGATCTATCACAAGCTCCTAAAATCTGATGAAAACGTTAATTCAGATCGTTACTGACAACAAATGATCAATTTAAACGATGCATTGATTAAAAAACACTAAAATGCCGTTTTGTTGTTGTCCGTAATGGAGACGCCTGGTAGGGCACAATGACGACTACACCTGGCGTCTCCATGAGCTACAAAGCAAAACAGGTTTAGGATATTATCAAATAACTTAGATGGGAGCTGCTATCCCTCCCCATGTTATTCACCAGACTTGGCTCTTTCCGAATATCATTCATTTTCATCGATGGGACACGTATTAGCACTTCGTTTCCTACGGGGAAGTCGAAATTGGAACACTAATTAGTTTACTTAAAAAGATGAAGAATTCTTTCGCCTGGGAATTCACGATTTAGTAGAGAGATAGGAAAAATGTATAGCTAGCGATGGCACATACTATTATTGGTATTACATGGTTGATCAATAGCTTTAATTAACGCAAAATACAACTCCCAACATCTCTTTCTGGCCGGCTTTGAGTGTGTTAGCTTTGTAGGTCACGATGGACAGCCGCTAGGCTCATAATCGGAATCCATCGGAATTCATTATTCGGCCTTGTTGTTGTGTTTTCTAATTGATGCTGTAATTGCATGAACCCGCGCGGTGCCCATCGCATTCGTCCGTCCGCCAAAAGGGCACACAAATAGCGCAAAAAGGGCTGCGAGGGCTCATCAGTTAACGATTGGCAAACGATCGTGCCGATGCTTGACTTTTGTATTATTTGTTTTCCCCCGCCTGTTCTCCCCACCCGACCCGACCCATGGAGCGGGTCCTCTGCTCGACAATTGACACGGTGCGGCGACGATTGGCATCGCGTCCCGAGCGTACCGAAAAAAAAACGCGGCTGCCACGGGTACATTTTATTGTCGCACTTTTTAATCAACCGTGCGCCGGCCAATGGGCCGGACAGAAGTTGGTATCCACCGCCCGGTCGGTCGGTCGGTCCAATCACAATTATTGCTGCACCGACGGGTGGCCCCCGCCACGTGTAACGTGCGCCATGTGCGCGAGTTTCAAAATTGCATTCACTGCAAAATCGAACTGCAGAGGCACGCTGCGGCCAAATTCGCGGGCGGTCGCGCATAATGAGTACATTTTCAATTCATGCAAATAATGATAAATAATGATTTAATGTCACCATCCCCCCCACCCTGTTCGGTGCGCATCCCAATCAAGCCTTTGTCCGTTCGGCCGGTCGGCTACTGGCCGTTTAGTGTCTTTTCAAACCAAATCGAAGCAAACAAAAAAACAGGCTGGCCGCGTGGCAATCAACTCCAGACAACGTGCTACGGAGAGCTACGTTGGGGGTTAATTTTTTTCAATTCCATTTTCACCCGCTCGGCCCGCCATCTTGTCCGTGCGGAGAAAACGGGCGGCGCTCTCGACCCAACTTCTATGCGGTCCTCCTTCGATGGGTCCCGCCCCGAAACGGCAAATCGGACGATTATTGTTGGCCCCCCAATGGAACGGCATTGGTTTGCTTTTTATTTTATTTTATTGCCCATGCATGACTGCATGAGGTGCCCAACTGCTCCTCCGGGCGGCTCCATTCCGCAGTACATGATCACGAGTGGCGAGCGAGCGATTGATTTCGTGTGTGCATGTAAATTAGTTTCGGATTAAAACATAATTTGTTCCATAATTGGACGAACGAGCAGCGGACATTATTTTTGCCAGAGGAGGCTTTTTTTATTCCCGGGGCCCATCCGGGTGTGAGCGATTGGTTTCGAGCTACCGAACCGAACGGGTTCGGTTCGCGAGTACAAACAGACCCTTCCTTTTAATCAATACGTGCTGGCAAATTTAATTCCGGACACCATTTGAGTGATAGGTTCACAGAAGTTACGTACGCGATCCGATTCGCGTGTCCCATCCCGTCTTTAAAGGCTTTAATCGGAGCACTACCTCGGCTACCCGACTGAGATGCCCGTTCGGCTATTGATCGAGTGTCGGCTGCCGAGTCATGCGAAGCTAATCAATAGCTCCTCAAGATAACACCGGAGAAGAACATCTCCCGGGGGCAGGACGGAGGTGATCCTTTTCTCCGTTCCTAAGCCGGTGCCAACGTAAGAAACACCACACCACACCGGTGCATTCGGGTACATCGAACAATAATTAAACGAGTGAGATGCGAGATGAGTTGGCACACGGCACCTTCACCGTGCGAGGTCCTTGCCGCAGGGCAAGATGAAGCGGCACACTAGGAGGAGCTCGATCCCCGCTCGATATTCAATTAGGCAGCATCGCAGCAAGTTTAATTAAGAAGAGCGATCGGCGTGATAGGTAACGATGGTGGTTACTCACGCCACACACGGCCCCCAAGGCCAGGCGTTCCTTTCACGCCGTGCTCCGTGAAACACAATTTCGAAAGAAGGTGAATAAAATTGCGGTGCACCCGGTCGGGGGTCTCGCCTTTAAATGTATAATAATACACCGGGCAAGTGAAGTGGCATTTGACTAAATGTCCTTCGCTGGCTGCCATTTGTCGAGTGCGTGCTCGAGGCTGCCCAGAACGATTCGCTCCGGGTTCGACATTATGGTAGAACCGCCATAAAACTCGTCCCCCTTTTCGGTCACGACAACCGGTCGGGTCCATGTTCCGGGGAACAAGCGGTGGAAATTGCTAACCATTTAATGTCCGGGAGTTGGTTGGCCCGTGTGTGTGTGTGTGAAATGGAGCACGATACCTCGGCACACGACCGGCAGACTCGTGACTGACGTCAGGGCGCTCGTTCGATGTGACTTTCCGATGCAGCCCGGGCCCGAGACCTGGCACGAGACCTGGCGAGTCGGATGCATTGTGGTAACCCTCTTCTTCCTTCCTTTCTTCCCTTCCTGGTGGGCGGAAAGCAATTGAAGATAAAATTCATGACATGAAACTGGGACTCCGGGAACGAAACCGAGTACCGAGCGAGTCTAACCATACCCGTTGTGTCCGTTCTTTTCCAGCCCGACATCGCCCCGGAAGAGCGTCAGCAAGCCCATTACAGCGTCCCGGCACCAGTACCGACCGATGGACTCATCAACACGCCGCCGGACGTCGTCGGCAACATCGCCAGCACCGGTACGGTGGTGAGCGGCGACCGGAACACCGGGCATCACGCTACCGAACGTGGCTTCGGCGTCACCGGATATACTTGGCTGGCGGAAAGTATTTAAAGCCCGGCCCCGGTTGGCTCCGGGAATTTATCGGAAATTACTGGCGATCCGGCCCCCGGAACCATGAAGCCCGGCAGCTGCTGCGTTCGGGCGCTCGGCTGGCAATTGCTGCTGATGATAAATTTAATCGATGGAAAATCGATGAGCGACAACGCCAAGGACAACAAACACGGTAAGTTTTGGGGCTGTTCTTGGAGCTGCTTGGAGTCTGTCCTTGATCCTCGTGGACCAACCAACAAGTGGGTTAATAAGTCCGAAAGATCTTTAAGAAACAAGGTTTCCAATCATGCTTACGATGGGCGATTCCAGGGATCCTGTTTTTGCACACGGTCCCCAATTCGTCTCTAAAGCTGATTGAAGCTGCTCTTGACCTTTCGAGGACTCCAGTCGCAAGGATCCAGTGGGTTGGTCACTTCAATGGCACTGGCGAACGATGGACCAGCCCGTAACGTCTTTTTTTGGCCTTTCGGACTCATTAACCCATGTGGGCTGCGCCGGGAGTGAATCCGGATAAAAACGGATAAAAGAACACCAGGACACTGTTTTTGTGCCCTGCCCTTCATCCGGACCCGGCCGTGGCTTTTGGATCGCTTAATTTTGTGAGTGTGTGTTGAAGGGCTAATTACAATTACACAGCGCGCAGCCTCACAATGGGACGGCAACGAACAAGTGGCTGCCCGGGGGAACGGTCGGACGGACAGCCAGCACTGCAGGATGCTGACACCCGGGGGGATCGGTGATGATTATGGGATTATGCTCGGCGCTCGGTCTCTCTCTCTCTCGGTCGGTCGGTCGGTTGAAGGTGTCTTTTCAAGTCACCTCTTGGACAATTCTGAACCGCGTTCCACACCGCACCCAGTCCACGTGGCGCCCCTGTACACCGGTCCCATTATTAACGGCCGAAGCGGATGGCGGTCGGTTCGTGGCCCGGAACGTCTTCACTACACCACGAGGACACACCTTCGTCCGAAACGATGATTGAGAGTGCACACGCCAGAGGAGCGAAGGAGAGGTATCAGCCGCCACCCTGGCCGCCACCAGCCTGGCCACCGCCGCCATTGACACCGTAAAGTTGGTAAAATTAATGAACTCCTTGATGAGCTGCTGCCGAGGCTCTGTGTATCCATTACACCCGTGGCATCACCTGGTGCCCGGGTGACGGTGCTGACTTTTGGTCCCCGACGCCACCGGTTTTACGGTCCTGCGGGGGGGTGGAGAACGTGGAAGCCTCAGCATAGTTGGCTTCACACACACACAGCAAGGCGCAGCTCACGACACCGCTGCTTAATTCAGCTAAGAGCAATCTGCCGGCGTCTCACGCCACGTCACGCGCCACCGTGCCGTGCAGGCACGCAATTCTTCACCCAGGGCCCGGGGCTGGCCACCGGGATTCCCCCCCGACCCCCACCCCCCGGGAGGGGGTCGTAAAAAGAGTGAAGAAACCGTTCCGTCCCGTCCCGTTCCATCCGGTTTCGTTTTTATTATTACTTCGAACGGGCGACCAAAAAAGTTTTCTAGGACCTGGACAACAGCCGCGGTCAGGAACCCGTTCCGACTTCCCCGACTTCCTCCCCTGTGCCTCTTTTTTCGGTTGTTTGTTTCGTCAAACCGAAGGCCACCGACGATCCCGGACGATTGACTTGGCGAAAGTTCCCCAAAGAGTTCCTCCAAAGGACGCCGCCTTCGCCTGCGTCGTGAGCCGCACGCAACCAACCGCAACAGCGCCGGCACCACCGGGGCCATAAACCGCGCCACCGGGACCCTCCCTCCGCTCCCCCCGGTGGAGGTGGTTTTGTGTATCACACGAAATTAAACTTTTAACATCCTTCTTACGCGTCGCGCACCGCGTGGCCAGCACCCCAGCCGCGGCTTACGCGTTCCGTGTTGGGTCCCGGTTGCGATTTGCGATGATATTAGCGCGCACAAAATGCGATTACCATTGTGCGTGGGGTCCCGCGTTCGAGCATTGTTCGGGGTCCGAAGGGCGGCCCGGAGGGCACGAGCACACGCATAAATCACCACACAACGAATTAATCTTTTGTTGTAATCACATATTTGGTGGCCGGAATTGCGGACTCGCGGGAGGGCAACACGTGTTCTCAGCCGCTTCCGGTCCGGCTGTTGCGACCCGGGAGTCCTGCGTGGTTTGGCTCAAAAGAAGCAGCCAGCGAGCGAACGAACGAAG
Source organism: Anopheles cruzii (assembly GCF_943734635.1). Taxonomy (NCBI): domain Eukaryota; kingdom Metazoa; phylum Arthropoda; class Insecta; order Diptera; family Culicidae; genus Anopheles; species Anopheles cruzii. The sequence goes on along the minus strand of NC_069145.1, from coordinate 75,747,331 downwards.
ACGTTATTTTAATCTTTCGCTTCGGCGCACGATGCGTCCCATAAACCACCGATTGGCGGTGGCCTGAAGGACGGCTTCCTTCCAAACGCCGTCACAGATCCGTCGTGGCTCATCCGTAGGCCATTCTCCATTTGTTCCATCCTTTTTTAAACAACACAAAACCCAGGTCTGGTCAGACTTCACCGAGGTCCGTCGCCGCCATGGTCTGCCAAACGTGCGTCAAGCACTGTTCAAAGTTCGGGCTTCTAGGGCTCTGTGAAAATCTGCGGTCGCCGATGTCGAAGCGAATAACACCCCCCGGGCGGGGGTTCCGTCAAACCCGCCCAAGTCGAAGAACCGCCGGTGATTGCCAACACCAGCCAGAGGTTCGGAGGGTCGGGCGGGGTGCTGTAATGGGTGCTCAGGATAAATAAATTTATCTCAACATTTGTCGGCCACAACACCGCCGAGACCGACACCGACTCCGCCGCAGCCAAGTTTGTCAACTTGGCCGCCGCCGGCGCTTAAAGCCGTCAGGGAAAAAGGGGAGAAGTGCGCAAAGTGAAGGAATTGATGTTTCGATCGGTTGGCTAATGTTTGTGGAGCCGCAGCCGGAGCCAGAACAATGGTTCCATTTATGATATGTACTTACGCCGTGGTAAATTATGTACAGCGAGCTCGCTTCCCGGCTCAAGTTGGTGCGAACGAACGAAGCCATTTCATTCATTAACTTTTACGATAAAGTTATCATTCGTTAGGGCATAATTGATAGGCACAGAGCCCGTAGAAATGAGCGAACCCAGCATACGCGTACGCAACGGCGGCCGAAAGCCGTGGCTCGAGACCCATGACATTTCCACTTTTTAATGTCTCCGTCCGCCCGCGGTTGGGAAAGTTTTCGATCAATATTTTCCCGACTCTCACACGGCACGGCCAGGAGTGCGACGAGAGTGCGCAATTTTCGCAAATAAACTGTGTCACGACCGTGCACACGCCACTGCAGGTCACGTGCGCCAAGGACACAGCGCCCGGCCGGGTAAAGTGACAAACTTTCCCATTAACCCCGCGGCGAGCGAGAGACAGAAAGTCAAGACACAACATCAAAAGCAACGAACGGAATCCCTACACGCGCGCGGCCAGAGATCTGTGTGTGACGGAGGTGCACGTCATATGCGGCCCCAAAAAAAGTTAGTCCTTCTGGGTCCCCGAGAATGCACGAATTCGTCATCCCGTGTCGCCGAAACCAACCTCGGACTCGGGTGGCCCGGAAAGCTCTCATATTGGCTGAGTGATGTCTTCATTGCGTAAACAAACGTCTTGACTTGGTTTCCTTGAGATAAAACTTTAGGCGTTCGAGGAATGACCTAACCGGGGGTTGGACGCCTGCAATGCACCCGGTTCGGGCGTGAAAGCTTCCGAACATTAAAGCCCCTGCCGTCTGTTCCGCCACGAGGCCACGCACTTCACGAACTTTTCCGGCCCTTATCGGCCCGTCGCAATGGCCTTCGGGGCCATTCTCACGCGTCACGCGCTATGCTTACGTTCGCCAGACAACGAACTCGTTGACTTTTGGCCTCAGCTTTGGACTCGCGCAATTCGCGCTTCAAATTTCGCGAAAATCAGAATAAAGCTCCCTTTTGAGCCCTTGCCGTCCTGTGGAACTTGGTACCCGAACGGAAAGTTTAGTCGACTAACCGGTTCGATTACACAGCGATCCCTTCCGGTCGATAGCGCGGAAGAGCCTCGTGGGCCTTCCAGGCATTTAATGGGCAAAATGAGCTACCGGAAGCTGGCAAAATGGCCGGCATTATCTTAGCATCAAGCCTGGCACGAAACGAAAACTTTCAATTGCTCATTCACTTTCAAATATTGAACCGTCGCCGGAGAACGCAACGTGAACGTATGCTCCGGCTGCCCGGTCTCGGGCAGCATCAATCGATCTTCGGGGTCTCAGAAGCCCGCCGAGAATCTAATCTCGTTTCGTCCCTTTTTCCGCCAGGACTGAATTAATATGATAAGCAACGGATCCGATACGGGCGCGTGCGTGTGCCATGGGCCTATTTTAAGACGCCCCAAGCGCCGTCTCGGAACATGCTCGTATGCTGGGAGCCATAAAATAAGCATCGGCGTAGAGTTTTCAATACATTCAATCCGAGCCGGAAAGGCAGGATGATCGGAACGCTCTCGGGGACGAATCGGGACGACATGGCGCCAACCCCACAGGCACTTATTTTTAAACACTTTCTCATCAAGCATCGCTCGTTCGGTGAAACATATTGAAAAAACTTTTCATTCTCACCGACCCAATCGATGCCAAAGATGGCGCTCTCCAAGTATAAGGCCTACGGACGCAAAGGACACGGTGAAGGTGCTTGCTTCAGTTGCAAATGGCTATCGATTATTGACACGAACGTTTGAGGTTACGCGCGTACCGGCAGACCAAGAAGTTGAATCCTTTCGCCCTGCCACCCCGCCGTGGCGTAGCTCGGAAGGAAGTGATTCGGAACTGATATCGATTACCTTCAAACTTTCCGTCCGAAAAACACAGACATTACACCGACGGGGAACTGGGACCTGGGGGCGGTAACGATGGTGACGGAAACCCAATTTCCCCGGGGGTCCCCCCTTGGGAGCCCGAGAGGGGGGATACTTGGCGCGAGGAAATGGAATTAGTTTTCCATTGTCGTCGAAACGGGGTGGTTAGGAAATTTGCTAATTAACTGTTTCTCTGGCGAACGGCAGGCCATCCTTGGCGCGGTTTTGAGCCAACCGAACGAACGGGGCCCAAAAGGGGGGGGGGAATGGGGGGATCCCAATGACTAATGGGTGTGAAAATTTACAACTTTCGACTTACGGTCGGTGGCAGCTTTTGTCACCCTTTCGGCTCAGCTGCGGTGAGACTGATGTTGGACCGCTCGGTGCTTTGAGGTTACTTTGAGCTCAATGGTCATGTTTGGTAGACGGCAAACTATTCACTTTTGCGGGTCTTTGGGTGTCAATCTCGATATGGGAGGCATCGGGTTAGTGGTTTTTTAGGTGCAAAATGTTTGGGCTTAAACTTGTTACTTGACTCGATAGTCAGCTCGTCCGTACTTGTGCCAACACACGTCCAAGGAGGCCGAAATGGAAAATATGTTTCCCACGGATACTTTGGGAGCTGCTGTCAAATTGATGATTCAAATTATAAATTTGATGATTTCAATTGTGAATTTACTAGCTCATAATGACTGCTACAAAAGGCAAATTTGTTGTTGTTTATCATCGGTTAACGTGTTTGATGTTTGATGGCCACTGAAAAATAATATTTCAGCCAATTCGTTCTATCTACAGCAGCCAAGGCTTGCTTAAATCAATACTTTCATCCAACAATAACAAAATGTATTTGCTTCTTTCGCAAGGAGGAAGAAGGTAACAGTATCTAGAACGGAATGTAGAGAAATACACAACGCAACGCTTGTTTGGTGTCCGAAAATAAAGGACTGAAAGGAACACACGAATGAAAACAAATGATAAGAAAAACAGTCCCCAAAATATGCATCCGAATTTAAAAACCACGCAGTGCCTCAAAGGGCCAAAATGTATCGTAAAAGGTTCAAGGAAAGTAAAGGTCCAAGGAAAGTGATTGAAAACATCGCAAACAAATCGTCCTAAGCAAGAATTGGGTTATTTACTAAATCCGTGCATTTAAAAACGGACGTTGGTTCCAATTCCAAAAAAGGAAAAGAAGTTCTAGACTGGAATTATGTGGTCTGATCAGGCTGCGGGATCGGCTATAAAAAAGAACCGAAAAACAAATGTAGCAGAATTATTGAGAAGTTCGAGTTGTTCATCAGGTAAAACGTAATTTCGGTACAACAGCAAAAGACGCACATACACATACGCACAAATGTCGAACGTTCGGTCTGTGATTCGAAGGAGGCTTTGAGTAGTAATGCCGTAGTAATGGCCACTCATTACATCAGGATTCGAAGAATTAATTCCAATCTCCTGCCCCCGGAAGGGCTCGGAAATCGCTCGTGAAAAAAGCTCGTCCGCAACCCGGGAACGTGAACATAATTTCATCCAAATTAAATTCACCATCATCGCGGCGCCGCCGCTGGGCAGCCATCAGACAGGCAGCCAGCCAGCCACATCCACACACACACACAATGGCCAAAGTAAACGCCACTTCCGGAGCGTCATCGCCGTCTTCTGACCACCGTAGCCGGCCGCCGGTTGGTGATGGGTGCCGCCGTTAAATTTTATCGCCACCACAGAAAACATCAAACCCCTTTTCGGACCCCGGGTGGCCACACCACCCGGGCTGGGTTCGGGGAGTCGCACCCGAAAATTGATGGTTTATAGTTATGACAGCCACCGCAGAATAATTAATGTGGGCTGCGGGGCGGTCCGTGGGCTGACCAGAACTGACCGCAGCCCGGAACTGCACGTCCGAAGCCGGCCGAGGGCCCCTGGCCCGGACACCACACCTCATCAAACTCTAATGCCAAACTGGTCGTCGTCCAGCGGCCATCGGATCGTTACTTCCGGCCCGGATGGGGCCCGGCCGTTCCGTCGCAAGGTTAGCTAGAGCTCGCTGCATCCCACCGGTGGGGATTGGTGTTGTAAAATCGTCGCCATGTACCGAGTGCGTTATCCCCACACGAGAGACTCCAGTTCCGGGCAGTGCCTGTTTTTATCCAGTCGATTCTTTTTTTGCTGTTCTCCCCACTCAATGGTGGCACCCCACCGGGAGCGGGAGCGACCACCACTTCCGGCCGAAACACAGTCGAGCGGGCACGTGATGATGATAAATTATCGTTCCCATCCATATCTGCGGGTGCGTCCGTCCACCCAAGGGCTTCGCACCGATATCGAGCGCAGCATCCGGGATCGGAGACCGCGCCGGCGGATGCTGCTCACCATCACCGCGGTGTCGCTGGCCTCGTGAAAGGCGGGCTGGCGCCCGGGCTCCCCGATACCGTCGCTCAAATTTGCCAACGGATGATCTGCCCGCCATTATGACCGTTCCCGAGCTGCCATCGGTCTACCATCGGTGGACTTTTACGAGCCAACAATTAATCACTCTGATTTCGCACTTCGCTGTCTCTCTCTCTCTCTCTCTCTTTGGTCTGCTGGCTTTTTTTTTCTCTTTCACACTCAACCGTCAGTGGCGCTAGTGCATTCGTAGCGACCGGACTAGTTTCCGGCCGGCGATGCCAGCGACTGCAATTTGCCAGCCCCAGCACCAGCTGCTACTTAGTAGTAAGGGTGTATTAATTGAAACCCACCTAATTTATCTCCGAGCGAGCTAGCACGGAACCCCCGGGCTAGGATCCCGAATGCCGTACCGTAATGACCCGAACTTATTCCAAACGCGATGGAGGCGCCTGGTGCCCGAAAGACGGTGCGACTTGACGGTCGACGTGATACGATGAACTAAACGAACACACACTTCCGTTTTCGTGTGAATGTGATCACGGAATGTGGCCTTCTTAATTGGCGGGCGATACATGGGTTGAATGTAGAATACGGATCGGTCACATCGGTAAGAACAGTATTTTTAATTTAACAATTTTTTTATGCAAGTCGCTGATTTTTGCCTGCCTCCGGGTCGCAATAATGGGGTCCTTCAACAGGGCCGGTGACATTTCGATTTTCTGTCGCCTGCCTGTGAAACCTCGGGCCAGCGTGTGGCGCCCGTGATCGAAAGCTGAATAAATCATCAGCGTGTTCGGCATGTTCGGTGTTGTTAAAAAATTTAAATTCGACAGTTCACCAAAATAATAACCTCAACACCCGCCGAGCGCCGATGGATTCGCCGATGAATTGTCTATCATTATCCAGCCGGTGCCGCCGAGAGCGGCCATGGAAGCATAATTGCATTGGCGCGTATTGTTCCTCGGGCAAACACGGCCACAGCATACAGTACGTTCCTCTCGCTCACGCTCGATGAAGGAACTCCGATGTCCTCCCGAGGGCCCCGGGTACTGTTTTATTTTTAATTTTATTTTCGCAAGCGTTAATGAATTGTTATTGAAATAATACGGTACCGCCGGGGATTATCGCTGCCGGAGTTGCCCGAACCTGAAAGTGTGCCATCCGTGTGCCGTGCCGTCAGCGAGTGGATCGGTCGAAGGTACGCACCACACCGTGTGGGTTGGGAATCATTGATCAAAAATTAAAATCTCCGAAACGCTCCGATGATGCGCTTGAGAGATTTTTATTATTCGCACGGTCGCCGCCACTGCCAACCGTGGCCATTATCGCACCGCGGGGAATATTCCACGAAAAATATCTACTCCTTTTGTTGCTACCGACATGCTGCCTTTTTTGTCCGTGCTGCGTGTGTGCCCTACGCGGAACTGACTGGCCGATGACGGTAAATAAAGCCGCCATATTCCACTTAATGACTGCAACACAGGGCCCCAGGCTTGCAATAAAATCAATCAATATTCCACCATTAATCGAAAGAAAAATACTACTCGAAAAATAATAGAACATAATAGAATAAAACAAAACGAAAAGGAATCATCTATCAATTAGGAGGAAGAAAGTAATAATGTAGATATTGCCAAACAAACACCGTCTAATGGATTATGTTGACCGTTGTTGCGCAAAATTGAAGTGATGTGGGTATTCACCGGCCGACAGAAGTAATTCGAACAAAAAAGAAGAGTGTCTGATCCTTTTTCAGCCACTTTTTCCACTCGCCATCTATTACCAACTGCGTTCCGTGGCCGGTTGGAACAATGCATCCCGTTATCCTGACGCAAGGCTAAGCGCCCAGGCTAGGCCAGGTGCGCCCACCACCAGCAGCGTGTGCGCTTTTCGTCCCCCTTTTTTGCCCGTTAACTTTTATTACGTTCAGCAAAATTGTTGAGCCCGCGGTAAGGGGGCCCCGGAAAGAAGGAAGGTGGCGGTGGCCATGCAGCGAGGCGCGAGGAGGGTTTGTACGAGCAAACGGCAAACTCTGGGTGCTGGTGCCGGCAATAAATGTAGATTGCAATGTCTTGTCCCTCCCTTCTGCTCTCTGCGTGGCCGAACAGCCGCCCAGGCCACCGGCGGAAGTACGTGAGCATTTTAAGATGCACTCCGATGTTCGGTTCCGGGCGCGAGCAACAGCTTCACAGCGCAATAAGCGCACCCAGATGGACGCCACTTGACGGCCAGGCGGCAACTCGCGGAATACTTCAATGAAATTTTACTTTTTAATATTGTAAAAGTATATTTGGTTTGCAAAACCGGACGTGTGGCGTCGGGCTTGTGCCGGATGCGGGATCCCGGGCTCGAGCCCCTGTCGTCGGCAGCAAATGCAGATGCCCCGTTGGAATCACGGCACGGCACGATCGGGATGCATCTCAGCGGCTGAACGCGGCGTACGTGAACACGATAACGCGCGAGCACCGTGGAGATGGGTTTCACTTGATAATGGTGCACTCTGAGTCTTGGAGTTTTCCGCACATTTTTTGTTGGTTGATGGTGGTACATTCTATCCAGTCACACCACATGGCGGGCTCGGGCTGGCCGGGCGGAACCGACCAGCACCAGGAAGCGCATGACTGTTCGTCGTCCGGCTGTCGGAGTTGGGTTGCGCGATGCATTCGCGACCGCTGCACGACCGCTCGGGGACTCTCGGGGAGATGAAAATGAAACATAACCGAAACAACAAACAACACAACACTTTCCGGCCGTCCGCAATTTGGAAGGGCGCATCCCCGGTCCCCGGGGCAGCAGGGAACCGAAGGCTGGCTTCGTGAAAATTATCAGACCGTGGTGTCGAAAGGATGGGACTGGTGGGAACAGCAAACCGAAACTGGCCCCTCGCGACAAAATCACGGCCACCCAACCCGGCAACGCGGCAGGGCAAACAAACCGTGCGGCGTGAAAACAATGGACAAAAATTATGCTCCGACCCACGGAGCCACCATAAATCTTGCACCGGTGAGGCGAGAGTGTGCCCGAAAGGAGACGGCGCACGTCAGCCGCGGCCGCGGCCACGGCCACATGGTTGCAAATTAAAAACTGTCAACGGCTTTCGGACGCCGGCGAGGAACCGCCATTCATCATTCGCCCGGCGGCCGCCAGGCCACTGCCAGGGCCAGGGCATCCGGATCGAAGCGCTAGGCGAGGGTTTTGTTTTTGCAGCGTGTCGGTTTTTAATTTCTTCACCCAAAGCCAGTCGGATCGGAGTAGCCGTCGGTCGGAAAGTACACGTCGAGCGCGGAACACTGATTTGAGAAACTTTCGTTTTGCTTCGATCGATTTCGGCGCTCCCCGTTTGGAAGGTTAGAGAAAAATAATCAATTTTCTGAATTTTGTTACGCATTTTTTACTGCATCGTTCCCGCTCTAGGGTTTTTTTTGTGTGTTCTCTGTTTATATTGCTGCTTTCAAGACAAACAACAACTTTTGGTGGAGGAGGTTTTCTTCTTTCCGTCCATGTTCCTGCCGGCTGGTGGGTGCCGTAGCTCTTGAGCTTTGAAATCTTCGAATATTGGACAGCATTATGAAAACTTGAAATTTTGAGTTTTTACAGCTCAACGGTTCAGACGAATCGATTGCTTGACGCGTAGGCGAACAGCATGCTATGATGATCGCAGTAAACAAGTTTCGCAATGCACGTGTGGGTCTGACAGCCACAAGTTTGTATTTGGCTCGATTTGATTAGTTCACAAACAGGATCAAATCTCTCTACAGGCTACATCGAATCGAATCGAATTGTTTAGCCCACCATGGGACCCGACGTGATCCCGGTGGGGCTGGTCCGCAACACAACCCATGGTAACACCATGGTAACTGCACCGAAAGCTGCTTGTTGCCCGGTTTTCACGCCCATCCCACGGATCGCTGCAAATGCAAAGTTTTATTTTCATGTTCAAACCGTTCGCCGGCCGGGCGTCCCAATCAGTACTAACGGCCGGCCGATGCGGAAAATATTGATCCGCTTGTCCGTCGTGCGGAATCAGGACACAGGTTTCGCGCGAGCCCGAAACCACCGTCGGCCCCGTGGTCGCCCCACGAATACCGGATTGATGCGTGCGTGTGCCGGAATGGTATGGAAATTAGATTACTGTCAGCGCCAAATGCTTTATCTGTTCCAATTCGGCCCCACCAATCTGCGGTGCGGCCAGCAGCAGCATGCGTGCCGTGGTCCGGTGAATGTGCTAGACAGCCACAGGATGAATCGAAATTCCGAACAAAAAAAAAACAAGAAACGCTACGAACGCCCGCCTCAACATCGCGAGCGCGCGTTATGCTTCCCTGTCCAGAGGCCGCCTACCTTGACTGGCGCGGGATGTTCCCCCCGGGAATGGTCGCTTCGTGCGCATCGCGGAAACGCGTGACTGCTGTTTTTGAGATCATCAAATATCTCATTGGAGGTTTTAGTGGCAGCGTGAGTCCTTTTTTCACAGCCCCTCGCTAGAGCCGGATCGCCAGGCAAAGCCATTCGGCGGTCAGCCATCGAAATGGTCAAGTGCATAGTTTTTTTGTTTCTCAGTTCTGTGACTTGACCAAATCTGTCGAACCGTTCCAGTTAGTTCCAGCTGCAGCGCTGGCTAACTTTTGTGGATAAAACATTCCGCGTTTCAGGAGTCTCGCGTTAATTATACGCTGTTTTTGAAGTAACGCTTATGGCATGGACAAATACGATCCCCGGTACATGTTAGGTTATTTAGAAAGCTTTGTCCGTGCAATTTTCCTCAAATTGCTCCTGGCTTCGATCCTGGCTTCACTTATTTCGAACATGAAATATTTATTTGGTAACAAAAAACGGCGTTCAATCTCTTTCAGCGATATGTTTCAATAGCTGCGAGCAGTTTCCATAAATTTTTCGGGAATATTTCGGATCAGATTGAGTAAAGGGGTCATATTTTACAACCCAAAAGATTTGGAGAAATTCAAGCCGTACAATCACTTCTGAACGCACGTTCTTTTGCATCATCTCATTAAATTAAGATTAGTATAGAAAATGGACAACAACCGTAAAAGATGCACTTCTTTAAGCATCGCTTTAATAACTTCTACAAACCCGCCACCGAAAGGCTCCATAGCGGAGAAATTCCGTTTCGTTCCTGCAGCCTGACGCCATTAGTTCGTCACCGATTCGATTGTTTGGTTTTGACCCAGCATTATGGCTAATGTTCGCTTCCGGCGGCCGGTCGCGCCGGTCTTCGTTTCGTTTGCAGAAGTGTACAGCGTCGATGGTGTCGAAGGACGAAACATTGAGCTCCAGTGTCCCATCACGGTGCCCCTGTCGCAGGTTTACATGGTGCTGTGGTTCAAGGATAACGCCGGCATCCCCTTGTACAGGTAAGGCGCCACGTCCTCGGCTTAACGATCATTTTACGATTTTTCCTTTTTGGTTTGTTTTCTTTGCATTTACAACATCGGCAACACTTGCCCACATCATCGTCGTCGCCGTCGCCGTCGCCGTGCCCTTCGTGTCTCACCGAAGTGTCGACGTACGTGACAAAATCTCCCGCCAGCCGGCACACTGGTCAGCGCCGGAAGTGTTTGGATCACGTGCCAAATTCAATATCGATAAGTCACCGGCGTCCCTGCTAATAAAGGTAATTTAAAGTGTGCCTCTTAAAGCGTCCTAGGTCGGAACTGCCTCTCTGAGATTGATTTAAAATTGCTAGCAATTAGCGTCACATGGCAACGGGCTGCGCAACGGTGACGCTCGGCTTTAAGCTGTTTTGTACCTGATTTTTGTCTCTTTATTTCGAAATAACTTTCGTTATTATTACCATTTAATGGCGTTTTTCGCAGTTAAACTTGCTGAACTTACATTTTATGCATACGCATGCGACGGCACTGGAGTGCTAATCGCCCACGGGCCAGCACATCCGGTAATAACCGTAATAGCCACACCAATGGCTGGCGTTTGTGCCTCTATTAATTCAATCACAATGTGCGTCACCTTCAGCCGCATGCAACTAATTTGCGGCACAATTGTGCCCACGTCTGCGTCCATGCCTAACATCCGGTTACACGCCGCCATCGAGGTGCAATCGGCTCCGAGGTGCCATGTAGCACTATAAATATTGGTTACCAGCCGACCACGCGATCTTCGTTCCGCCCAAAAGTTCAGAAATAGAACGAACGTTTTCATCAACATTATGGTTACTTTTTGTGACGCGCGCTGAATATCGAACAAATGAGCGAACATCGTGCGACTGAATCGAAGTAGCCGTCGATAGTAAAAAAATTTAAATGCAAATTTTCGGTAAATTTTTGTTCAAGCTTGGTGCTCCGATTGTTCGGAGTACGTACGGCTGTTGACGACTTTAAAAGCTAAACTATTGATCGGTAAACGATTTGACGCATAATTGGCGTTTGGACACCAATTGGTTTATTTATACAACACTGGCTGACGACTGCTGGGTCAGGGAAAAAGAAATTCATTATTTTTCCATCTTCCCTTTTTCCTTTAATTTTTTTTTGTGCGAAAGCGGCCGTGGTCAAAGCGTGATGAAACACCTCAAACAGTGGCCAAAAACAGGACCAAAGGCCAGGACCAAAGGCCAGGAAGGTTCTACTGTGTATTTGGTGGGACTTGAAAGGAGTCATCTATCATGAATAGCTTCCGTATGGCCAAAGATCCAACTCGGATCTCTACTGTCAACAACTGGACCGTTTGAAACTATCGATTGACGTTTGTTTGGAATCTTACGGAAAAAAAGGATTTCTTTTTCACCAACCTAATCCACATAAGACTTCGAATGACTCATGAGCTGAAGCGAAGTACTAGGAGGCAAATTACTGCACCGTACATGCCAATTTGCAAGTCGCTTTGCGAGACCAATAATTTCGTACAGATTGCTTCACAACGTGCCACTCGTCGATCGACTTCGGGAAAAGGTTGGCATCCAATATTTAAAAAAAACTACAACAAACCGGGCCACGCATTATGCACGATGGGTCCACGTTCGCACGTCACGCACGACGATGAAGTACGCCTTTGCCTCGGCCGCCACCCAACCGACCGCACTCCTGTCGGGTTGCACTCCACTGTGTCCCGTTCAACGTCAGCACACAAGAAGTTGTAAAATTAATGAACAACAACACAGTGGAAAGCCAAATTCATTACGCTACAAATGGATATTGAAATTTTATGTCCCACACGATGGCCTCGATGTTGTTGGTTTTGCTGCTCTCCTTCTCTATGCATGACCCTCCCGTTCTTTCTTCAATCGCCGGTACCCGCTCGAGAGCATGCCAAACATATGCGCGCACGTGTGCTTCAAACCCGGCCCGGCCGACATCGGACAGCGGCCAGCAGCAGGAGCTGACCTCACGCACACGCGCGCCGGACCCGAGCCGGGTGCGCCGAGCGTGGTGTAAAATCAATGTTTAACCAAAGAAAATCGTGTTTGCGGTTGTGGAACCCATCTGCTGCCCCGGTGCTGCTGGTCGCGCAGAGCGCAGCATAAGTTTGCGATTAATTTTTTGTTCCGATTCGTGCGGGCTCCAACCGCGTTGGGTGCGTTCGCGTTACTCCTTTTTTTCGCAGTTTTCTTTCATCACTTTCAAACACGCCGGAGTTTTGCTGGTGCTGGTGCGGGAAAACATGGCCAAAGGACCGGCGATTGGCCGCTACGTGCGTAATTATCGCTGGAATTCGATGGTGAAATACGGCCATTTTTTATTTTCGTGTTGTTTTGGCACAGATGCTGCTTGTAGTTTCGAAGTTCTGTCCTCGTCAGGGCACCGGTTTGGTGTTTAAGGGAAAAATGTGCTCCTGGGCGAGTTTTCTGTTTAATTTAATTAAAAAATGCGGATTGCCATTATTACAGCAGCTACTCGACAGCGCAGCCCGCCCTGGTCTGCTACTCAGGGCATCCGAGGGCTATCGAAATGTGCTTCAGCCCCGACATGAATGGGGCAGTTCATTAGCGATTGATGTCGGGCCGGTCGGCCGGCCAGCCGTTCGAACCCCCGGCACTGCCCGGCATGCCCAGGTTGTCGCACAAAATGAACTGTAATTGGGCGGAATGAAATTTTTTGACTAAATTGTGTACCATTCAGCGCCTACCTGATCGCGACCGTGGCGCTAATTAAATTAAGCAGACCATACACCCGAATTCCGTCGCATTACCGTGATGTAAACTTTATGTGGTGCTTCTCTCCATTTCTAGAACCTCAAACGGCACGACCAGGGAGTCTACCGGTGTCGCATCGATTTTCGCACGATACAGACGCAAACATATCGATACAATCTCTCCGTCATCGGTAAGTGATCGCGGGGCCGGGTTTGGAAGGTAAAATAATTGATCCAATAATGTGCTCTCGTCGTAGCACGCGGCACTTAGCGGTTCCCGTTTAAGGGACAGAACAATAGAATAAGAGAGTAGAGACCATTCTCAGCGCTAAGCGCCGCTAACTGTTTGACGTAATTGGTAGTACTCGAGGCAGGACAATCGCTTGTCTATCGCCGCTGTAAATGCACACAAGTGTAGTGCACTCGAAGGCTCGCTTCCAAGAACTCCACTCGTGGCAGAAATGCATTTTAAGCCCCCCTCCGCTGAAGAACAATGACAGCCGAACGTCGTGCGCCGAACGAATCAGGCGCACACGAATGCCTGCCACATTTTGCGCTGCTTCATTCGGTTGATGAATTACTGAAGGTGTTGCAATGCACTTGACGTAAGTGCCTTGACGTGAGGGAGGATCGTAAACTCATCCACCCGACAGGCGGCCGGGCTTTCTCTCCATTAGCTCGACGTACCGGCCTCGGGGAGCTCTTGGGCGCCTTTGACAGACCACGAAATGCCCGGTGCGGTTTGTGCTTGCGACTAGCGACGGCGGAGAATGAATAAAAGAGTCTTTCAATTTGGGGAGTGGACGAATATAAAGGACTCTCCCACTGCAACGGGTGCCCGCCCAGCATATGTGGTTTGCCTTTTAATTGTATGATTTTCAGCCAGCAATTTATGGTGATCTAATGATCATGCTAATGTGCACTTGGTCGACTCTTTCATCAGGGTTTGTTAGAGCTAAGTCCAAAAGATCTACTTTTTAGTCGATGAATATTATTCGTGTCCATCCCAAATGGTCCTTCTCAGACTCTTTCATCGTTGCATTTGGAGCAAAATTGGATTTGGATTTGGGTGCCCTTTTAGCGTGCGGATCTTAAAGTCCTTTTCAAACAGTTCCCTATGCGTCATCTGGTGGACTCCTATTCTCCTATCAAAAGAAAGTGTGATTTTTTTTTCAGAAAAGTGTGTATCCCTTACAGAGAACATTAACAAACAATCATTCAAGTAACGGCTTAAAAGGCGACTACAAGAAGCACAGCTAACCGAGAAGATGCACCGGTCACACCGGTGCATCCTTCGTTCCCAACAGAGCCGCCCGACAAGACGAAAGGACGGATAGAGCTGGAAAATGGAAATTAAGACACTATACTTAAAAGCGGTCCACCTTCATTAACTATTTACAGTGCTGCCGGAGCAACCGGTGGTTCTGGATCGCTGGGGACGCCACATCAACGGTACGAAGCTTGGCCCGAAGGAGGAAGGTGACGACGTGGTAATCACCTGTCGCGTCTCAGGCGGTAAGTTTCACCGCCCACCGCCCACAGGACCGCGCCCATGTAAACTCGCCCTGGCGTCGGTCGCTGTCGCCATTTGCCTCCTTAATGCAGTGTTTTCATCAAGGCTCGGACTCCCTCCCTTTCTCTCTCTCCATCTGTCTCTTTCCGTATCCCCTTGAAATCCATTAACACCGCACCTGAGCCCAGAAAGTTCCCCCCGTCCGTCGAGCAAATACTGCGCCCCTGCCGCCCAACGACTAGGGCAGTCTTCGGCATCCGTCAAACCTCAATCAGGCCGGCACGTGTCACTAGCCGGGCGAATGCTCACTTGTTGTTGGGCCAACGTTCGCCCCTCGTCGGTGGGGAAGGCAAGGCAATTCTCCAAACAACGATCCCTCTCGGGAGAAGGCAACGCATCTCAGCAAGCTTTGCGTGAGGTTCGCTCCTCTGCTGCTGAACAGCGAACCATCCGCATTCCGGGGAAGAGTTTCTTCCTTCTGCTTTCCGGGCCGGCCGGATGTTGCCCGAAAGTGCCCATCCGATTCCCCACCGGCGAGGGTGGTGGGCTGGGAGTACTCATCCACTCTCGGGAGGTTTCTTGTGCTCCTTTTGCAGCTGAGACGAAGTCATCCGGTGGTTGCATCCTTTCCCGGGGGGGCTCGATTGGCAGCGGATGCAGCGCTCTCGCAGTGCGCACCCAACGAAGAAAGGAAGCTAATAATCATCCCAGGACTACATCAAATATACTTTCTCCCGGTTGTGCAACGAAAAAAAAAGAAACCCCTGGGTGGACCCCACGGAACCCCCTTATTTTCCGGCGTTTCGTTCGCACCAAACCACGGGTGCGTCGGCCGTGGTTTTGAAGTCCCTGTTACCGTCCGCTTCCAGGTTTCTTTCGTCCGGCCGGCTAGAAACACTCGGCTCCGATTGAGTCGTACGCAGGCAGTTCGTCACACCGCTCGCCCTCCACTTCCGGCACACCGTCTGCCCCGGCCGGGTCTCTGTTTGTTAGAAGATTAAATCCTGTCCCAGAATGGGCCAGGAATCGAGGAGGGCGGGGCGGGGAACGAAAAACTCCACCGACAGATAACCGCGATGTGATGGGAAATGATGGATAATTTAAAAAGTTCGTGGATATTGGATAAGTTTTTAGTTTTTTTTGCTTCTTCGTGTTTTTCGTGACGGTTGGTTACTGCACTTCCGGCGGACCGGTCCGTTAATACGGTGTTTGCTGGCATCTCTCTCGCTCCATGTCGCTGGGCACGGTTCGGTTCGACTCGAAAATATCGGCCATGGTTCCGTGCAGCAAGAGTCCCCAGGACAGTGCGGCCCGGGGAAGATCGCGAAAGTTTTTCGGGGAACTCGGTCGGACAAGTCGGATTTCCCGGGAGTAATGAATTTTTAATTGAACACGCTTCGGATGTGTCGTAAATAATTAATCGGAACACAATTCGCAACCTTCCGGGGAAGGGGTTCGAGTTCCGTTCGCGTTCAGTTCAGGGTGCTGCTGTAGGTGAGCAACAGCAGCATCGTAGCGGTGCTGTCGGAGAAATGGAAAGATTTTTTTCGTTCTCATACAGAAAACTCGTTGTTACAGAAGGTCCGACACATTTCACTTTCCTTGCTTGCGCTTCCCACCGTTACTAATGGCCAGCAGCAGTTACCTCATAAAATGCAAATTCCGTCCAAAGCACCAAGGTGTCCATTACACGACCCGGAATAGTCCGGACGGGAGTAATTAGTAAAGTGAGCGACCCCTGTTCCCCTTCGCGCGGATATAATACGTGTCATGCTCGACGGGCGTCTAACTTTCGGTACTGCTTTCTTTGCTGGTTCCTGCGGCCAGGTCGACCGCAGCCCGAGGTACGGTGGCTCATCAACGGGGTCATCGTGGACGATCAGTACGAGCAAAACTCCGGCGATGTCATCGAGAACCGGCTGCTGTGGCCGACGATACAGCGCAGTGACCTGAACTCCATCTTCACCTGCCAAACGATGAACACGCGGCTGGTGGAGGCCAAGGAGACCAGCTACGTGCTGGACATGCATCGTAAGTGCGCTCGGCCCGGCCCCTTGAAGACGCTCCTCTAACAGGAACAGCCTTTTTCTCTGTTCGCCACAGTGAAACCGTTAACGGTGAAGGTGATCAACGCTCCGGCCAGTCTGGTGGCCGACAAGCGGTACGAGGCATCGTGCCAGAGCACGGGCTCGCGGCCGAACGCCATCATCACGTGGTACAAGGGTAAGCGGCAGATGCGCCGCACGAAGGACGAGCTGCTCGATCACAACACCACCGTGTCGGTGCTCAGCTTCGTGCCGACGACCGAGGACGACGGCAAAACGCTCACCTGCCGGGCCGAGAATCCGAACGTGAACGGGCTCTTCCTGGAGACGGACTGGAAAATGAACGTCGTCTGTAAGTGTCCGGGCGACTCGCGCCTTGCGTCTCTATTTATTTGCACGCCCGCCCGTGTCCTTGTTCCCATCCTCCGGCAGATCCTCCGATGGTGACGATCCAGCTCGGACCGACGCTGGTCGTCGATGACATCAAGGAGGGTGACGATGTGTACTTTGAGTGTCACGTCCGCGCCAACCCGGACTGGAAGAAGCTGCAGTGGTTCCACAATGTGAGTAAGACACCGCGTGGCTTCTTGGGTGGATCGGGGCAGGTCAATCATTCGTGGGTCCACCAGAAGCACCGGTTTCAGCTGTGTTTGAAGGAAGCCGAGCGTTATTAAGGAAGCCGAGGACCAGAGAGTTTCGTGCGTCCGATCGACTTACCACTTCTCTTCCGTTGACAGGACATCCTGCTGCAGTATAATGGCACCGCGCGGATCATCCAGAGCGGCCAGAGTCTCGTGCTGCAGAAGGTGACGAAACAATCGGCCGGAAATTACGCTTGCAGTGCAATCAACGCCGAAGGCGAAACCGTCAGCGATCAACAGTTTCTTCGGGTGAAGCGTAAGCATTAGCGCCAGCTGTTGATTTATTTCTCCCGGTTGCTCCGGTCTTTATAATTCCCTGCGTCCTTTTTTTGTTGAGGCGTCTTCCCTCTGTGGGCACGACTTGGGCAGTAGATTATTTGGTCACCACTACTGACCCCGATACCGACTGGCCCATCATCGCCGGGCATTCTCGCACCGGAAATTGATAGTTGATGGATTTTTCTCCTTTCAAATCCCAACCCAACGCCGCTGACCTGCTGCGTCGGACTCGGACCAACCGCCCGTTGATTGCTCGGCCACCGCTTTCCTACTTTGGTCCGGTGCGCTCCGTTGATCCGATGGTTCTAAGGTCCCATCTCCTTTTTTGGTTCCAATTCCAGTTGTCCCTCAGGTGAAAACAACCGGTCGGAGGAGAGGGAGGAGGAAATTGATAGTTGATGGAAATGAAATTACATTTAATTGCCACATCCTACACACACACACACACACCCTCAGTGAGCGGACGGAAATTTGCGGTCAATTGCGTTTCGGTTTCCTGGCTTCGAGTTCGTAGCGAGACGAGGAATCCGATTTTGGACCGCTGCGCTGGTGGCACGTACCTGTCCCACGGCTCGGCGTGGTGTGTCCTAAGCAAACACTTTCCACTCCACCCTGATTGAGGCCATATGCCAACAAATGGGCTTCGAAAACCCATCTTTAACTAATTGCAAACTCTCAGCGGCCTCGACCGGAACCCACTTTCGGGTGCTGTTTTTCGTCGGCCTACGCGCGGCCTGATTTTGAATTATGTAAAATCAGTAGCATGTTTATGTAGCAGCCAAACTTATGTCTGATGTCGATGTCGGTTTCAATTAAAATGGCCCCAGATTGCCACCTCAGGAATAAGCGGTGCAGATTTTGCCTTTCATTCCAGAACGCCGTAAAAAGAACCATAGCTGCAATGTATATTGCATACCTTTAGGCGCTCACATGAGACCGAACACATTCGAAATACGAGATCGTTGTTGTTACGATCGAGATTGTTTTATTTTTAGTGGCCTTGAATTTCAAAGGGTTATTTGCAATGCACGAAGCCTCGCCACCCATCAATATATGAAGTTTGTTTTTTAATTATTTCGAATTCACTAACCAGCAAATTTCATTATGAATTCCCGATCAGCCGTAACCGAGCAGCGTCAGGTTGCTTAGATTTGCCCTGCTGGACGTAACACACACTCCTATTGACAGTGAAGTTCACCCGCAGTAAACCGGCTGGTAATGAGCATGTTACGCGTCCGTAAAGCCGGCCAGGACTCAGGACGTTGCCGCTTTGCCATCCAATTACTATTTCATTCGCATCCCGTCGTCCTCTAATGATAAGCGCAGCCCGGTGCGGCCCGCACTCGCGAACGACACTGGGTTTGAAAGTATGATTACACTCCGCTTCGAGAAGGCCAAGTCTCGCGTTGCTCCCGGGCAAACACGGGCGCATGGGCGCATTGGCAATTACAGGCGCGAAAAACAGCCAACATACAATTTGCACTGCGGATTTATAATGAAACTAATTATGCAACAGCGCGCGAGAGAGAGAGAGAGAGAGCGCGCGTGAACGAGATAGGTGGACCAGCGGGAAGACTTTGGCCGCGGGATAAGCTCCTTTCACCGGCAAGGGCCAAGCTTCACCGGGCCCATTCTCCATTCATTATCCTCGGCCTTCGCGCTTGATATGAGCGCACTCCGGCCCGGCCAGCCTCGGGGCCAGCATAAGCCGCCCCAAACCGATGTGTAGTAAATTTGACTTATCTAACACAATGTGCGATTAAATTATTTGCCAAGATGGCGCGGCGCAGCTGCGAGTGGCGACCGGACGCAGGGCCAGGGCCAGGCACTGAATATTTGCACACCCGCCGCCGTGTGTGCGAGGGCGTTCACGAGGAAATTAGAGCGCGCAAAGAATGGCCACGAGGCGGTGGCGGCGGCGGAATCTAGCGAAGCAGATAATTTGACCGATGTTTTTCCCGCACCCCCGGAAAACCCCGGAATCCGAAAATGCAACAAATTGCGTAAACGAACTGTGACACACCGGGTCAGGCAAGCGGCTTACGAGATTTCGGCACCGGCACACCGGCCAGGAAAGGTCCGGGGACCGGTGTAAGCTCCAGCCGAACCGTAACCGCGGCAAGACTTTTGGGCCCCGCCGGGCGGCCGTTGAAATGTTTGCGTCTGGTGCAATATGTCGAAATAGTTGAGTGCCGGCCAGCCCGGTGGCGGCCGAGTGCAATTGCTAATGGAAACACCGGTTGGGTTGTGGTGCCCTCTCATGCGCATCAGCTGCGGCTTTCGTCCTGCCTACACCGGGTTTGGCATTCGACGCCCGGGTAGCAGCTGCAGCACCCGCAGCATGTCTAACGCCCTGCCAATATTCGGACTATGCACCGGCCACACACAGACACACGCACACATCGGCAGCATGGCGCGGATCCTGCTGCTGCAACTCGATCCCGCAACGCGGTTCAATGCAGTCCACCGTCAGCTGCATGATGGCGGCGCCGGTGGTCTGTCAGAAAAGATGCTTCCGTGATATTATTTGGCCGACGCCATTTTCTTTCGCTCATTTCAAAGTGCACCATTTCGGCGTCCATACGCCATCGCTGCTAAATAGTATAATTTGGAATGAATATTTATGCCGTGGCCCGACTGAACATTCGGTGCATTCGGAGTCGGACCCGCCTGAAATTCGTTGTTTAAATTGTACTTTACCAAAAAAAAGGAAACAACGAAACGTTTCTAATCAGCGGCCCAGCAGCGGTGTCCAGCAACAAGTGAAGTGTGAATTGCGGAGCATCATAATCATGGTCGGTCGGTTGTCGATTTCCGAAACGGCCGTTTTCGTGTTTTCCAGTAGGCCGATCAATCGAACCACGTCCGGGCACGCAAATATGCAAATATGCCGTCCGCGCAATAGCGAACCCGAAAATGATTTATTGCATTAAAAGTGATGAAGTGATCTCTTGAATACGATAATGGGGGCCGGATTTGCTGGACGCAGTAAACACAGGGGCCCCGGCGTCGCAAAGTTCCATTCCACGCTGGGCTGACTGGCTGGCTTCAAACGCTTTCGATTAATTATATTTAGCATATTATTAAAATATGTCCAAACCGAACGCGCCCGAGTATCGCGGGAGTAATCAGATTATTCCGGCGGAATGCGATTCTGCAATATTGTCATTTATGCGAACGAGCGCCCACCGAAACGAGCTTACGTGACCGGAGACCATGTTGCATGTTCGGGTTGGGCCGGCTCTGCCATGCTAATAACGGCGAGTAGGAAAAATGAAAACAAAATAATTGCACACACACACCGTCGCCTTGCTCCGGTGGAAACCGATCGCGTGCACCGAGCCGTGGAAAACCGAAATTTCCATTCCCGATAAACGGCTCTTTCGGGCGGCGGCGGTGGTGCCCCAATATTGACTTGCGGCTCCGGTGGATCGCAGGCCGTTCCAATCACCTCACTCAAATTGCGGCTAATACCGCACGATTACGGTGCTGCGGCGGCGGCGGCAGCGGCCCTGTAACGCATTAAATACGGTTTGCATCATAATCAAATGCACGCCGGCGACGACTAATTCCCCACGATTCCGGCTTCGGAAGTGTCGGGAAAACAAAAGCGATCCTTGGCGCAGAGGCAGGAGTACTAAAATGGCAACACTCCGGACTCCGGAACGTTCTACTAAAAAGGCATTAGGGGCCGACGCCCCACTTGAAAACTCTAAGCCCAATTAAAGTTCCTTTTAAAGCCGGAACCGGAAGCTGCCGTGGACTAATCGGACGATGTTGGCGATTAGCCAAAGCCCGAGCCGGAGGCGGTACATTCCGGTGCCGTTTGTTTGCCGTTACACTCCAGCCTGATGACACTTTGGCTGTGTGCGGTCCTTCAGTCACAGTTTAGAGGCACTTGTCACTCGCGGCACCGAGGATGGTGGTGATGCATGCGCCAGCGGCACCGAAGCGCGTGTAATGCTCCACCGGATTGCGGTGGATTGTGGCGGAATCCCATTCGTCATTACTCGACTCGGTGATGTAAACTCACGCGCGCTATCTGGCGATGCGTTTCCGGTGCACCAAGTGATATGATTTTTTGATTTCATTGCGGTTCGTAACGACGCCGCCTCCCGGGACGAGAATCCAGCCAATCCACCATTCGCCCGCTCGCTCCTTAATCCTCTCACCACTACCGTCTGAATGGCCACGTGTCGGCCCGGCCACGGCTTCCGCCCGCGCGCGCATGTTGATGAAAGTAATTAACGGCATCACCACACACACACACACTCCCGATCTCTCATTACAGATGTTCCCGTGTGCGCCGTCGACAGGCTGAGTGCCAGCAACGGAGCGGCAGCGAATGTCGTCGGGTCGTCGGAGGGGGGCCGCGGTACCGGCATACTAATTGGTGCATCGCGCAACGAGAACGTGGAAATTCTGTGCCACATTTTTGCCGATCCACCGGCCAGGTAGGTAGCGCTCCGACGAAGGAAGGAAAAATCAGGAACAACAGAAAAAGTACACACGGGTGGTGCAGTGCGGTGTGAAGGGTACCACGTGGGTAGCACGGGGCAAACACCATCCACAGTGGTGTGCGTTGGTGCACGGGTTGTGTATCTTATGCAGCTGCTGAATTACGTTCGCCGCTTCGGAGTGCACCGCCGGTTGGGGTTGCGCCTAGCAATTAGCACCGGTGTTGTTCGGTCGGAAGGAACCGACCGCTGGGACTGACAGCGTGCTTGTAACGTAAATCTCGCCACGTTCCGTCCAGGCCGCCTGCAAACTGGATGTTGTAAAACATTGAAAAATTATGTTAGGTGATTACTATTTTTGGGCAATGTATCCAACTACGGAGATATTATTTGGTTTGTTTTATAAACAGATTCATATTATAAGAAAGAGCTAAACACTATTTTCAGTCCCACTTCAATTGTTCTAATGACAATCGACTAACTTTGTACATGCATTTCTTAATACCAAAACAACTTCATTTGCAAGACATTACTTTATCTAAGGATCAGACGCAAAAGTTTTATTGTTGTTTGGTCCAAAACATAAATTAAATTTCATCTTTTTATCAAATCAAACAGTGACAAACAAACCGCTTAGAAAATGCCCCAACAAGGACAATTAGCCTTGAATGATTCTAAAACCTTTTCCAAGAACTATTGTACTCCGACTCCGATTGTACGTAACAGTAACAAATCCCAGTAAGCTTTGCTACAAACCGAAAGTGACAACCTCTTGACGTGTCTGCTTACAGTCTATAGTCTTCCTCTGCCAAATGCTTACTAAGAAACGAATCGGTTAACATTCGGAAATTGAATTTCGACAGCCATCATCTGGAGGGTTGTATTGAGAAAAAATGGAAAAACAGTTCAATCAAACGCCAAGTGTTCCACCATTTATTCAATTCCATTGCCAAGCTTCAAGAGTTGATCGAATGAGAAGTTTGGTGCACAGTATGAACCTAAGCGTGCTGCGATCGTCAAAAAACGCTGTCCCAAAAGCTCTCAGGCAAAAGCAGCGTTAAGAAGTTCAACAACTCCACGCACCACCACACCGCATGTGGGGCCACATGTTTGTACGGCGGTCCATTAGTGTACCGAAACAATTATCAACAGCAAGCGAGACTCGTTATGGCGAACTTAACAAAACACAGGCCGCCGCCTCGAAACTCGCAAGGACTTTCAGGGTTCGCTTTTCACATGTTTTCGTGGTCGCTTCGGCGTGGTTCCTTTGGCCTAACTTTGCTCCCTCGTCGCGCGCGCCGGATTTGGTTGCAATGCGCGACGGAAAAACAGCAACAAAGCTTGTCGGTGTGCAGCCTCTACATTTTGTGTTAAAAATAAATAAAAACTGCAGACACTCCACGCGCGTGGTGGGGAAAGAAGTGGAACCTGAATACAACGAACCAAAGACACGCCACGCTATATTTAATAACACACAGATAAAACACAGAACACTGTGCCCTGTACGAAACAACGAACCGCGGAATGGGTGTTGTAGCGAAAGTTTTGCCAATTTTTGTTGCCCAACCGAGAGCGGGAGCATCCTCGGTAGGCAGGACTACCGGTGAGCATCTTCGGTCGGCCACGGAGCGAGGCGAAAGGTTGTGGTGGGCTCGGTGCATGTTTACTTATTAAAAACTTTGCCACATTATAAAGGGATGCGCAATGGCATCGGCGGCAATGCAAAAGCCAGCGGGCCCAGAGAGATGGTAATTTTGTTTACAATGGTTTCGTTAGTTGATCAACATTTAGTTTTCGTTTTCGGACCGAGAAGCAGGTCCGAGCAGGCGAACGGAAAGTTGGGAACAAGTTTTGAGCGCTTGATCGTGCGCTGCGAAATAGCAAAACGCTTTTTAATTATTAACCACTGACGGACGTGTGGTGAGGGAAGGTGTCTTGATAGAGTTTCGATGGAAGCACGGGGACACGAAGGTCGTTCGATGCTAATGAGAGAATCAGTACCCTGTGGTACTTCCACCGGTGTACCGGCCGAAGCAATATTGGTGGCGACATTTCTGTTTTTTTCTATTACGCTGACATCAAACATGTCGATACAGTGAACCGAGCTAATTCGCAGGAATCTCGTTAAATTAAATTGTTTTCGCAGAAAACATTTTCGTCTAGCGAACGAATGGTTACGACGACGACGACGACGACGATGGCGTAGAACAGAGATTTGCTCTCGACGGAACATTGACATTTTCATCCCCCTGTTGTGTGTGTGCTCTCTCGGTGTGCTATTTTCAGATCATTCCACTGGCGCTTTAACAATTCCGCGGAAATTCTCCAGATAGAGCCGCACCGGTACACGAGCCAGGGCAACGTTAGCGTGCTGAACTACACTCCCGTGACGGATCAGGTGAGTACCCAGAATTGCCAGCGCCGCGCGACAGTAGCGCGGCTTCTGCCGTCTGAATAGGGATAATGCTGACGTGTAATCGAAACAGACTATAGAACATTGTGCGCTCCGCGTGAGTGCCTCTTAGGTAAGGTATTTCATCATGCTTTCAGGCTTCAGTGTTCGGCCGAAAGTTGTTAGCTACTCGGAAACTCGGAAACACTTTCGGCGGGTGGCAAGCAGTGATGCATTCACGAGAGAACTCCCGGGATAAACGGTTATTGAAATAGGGCACACAAAGGGATGACACGAACGGCAACTCGTTCACCATTAAATTGATTAAATAACCTTCGCGCGCTCTATCGCGAAATCATAATCCCTCACGAAAAACATTCTGCAACCCGATTGGCATAGAATATTGGAATGGAGTTGCAGGCAGAACACAATTCTCATTACACTTCTTGGCGGGCGACACTTCGGCGAACGCGTCAATCAGTCCGCATTAGTCTGTGGCGCTCTAGCTCAACCAGATTACCGAAACCTTTCCGATGCAATCCGCGAGGTGATTGTAATATTTTTTTTTTGCGGGATGTTTGGGCAGGGCGAACAGTTCATATGAACTCCACTCGGCACCCTCGGTGATCGGTGGACCGGGGATTTGTCTGGTGCTCGGCCTCGGCTCGTAAAGAGCGCGAGTGCCACTTCCGTCGCGACACGGAGAAAGGCTTAGGCATTATCAACCACCACCACCACCACCACGCGGGACAAAGATCGGTCTTTCGCCATAAGACCGGATCGCGGGCAGTGTGGGCTCTCGGCCAAAGAAGGGGAAATGTTCGTAAAATTGGTTTATGATGTAGGTTACGACATTGAATTATGCATAAAAATGAAGCGATTGCTCTCGCTCTCTTTCTTTGCGGAGGTGACGGTGTCTGCCTACATCGAGTTTGGTTTACGAAAGTACAAGCTCTGTCACTTATTTCCCCCCCCCCCCCCCACCGTTCCCCGGTGCCCGTTTGACTGCCATCAAACCGCTGCTCGTTTGCCCGACCACAAGCCCACACGACTGAAGAGTGATTTCGAATCACGAACATAAAAGAACGTCCCACAAACATGCATTGTTTAATGCCGTGACACGGGCGAATGCTAATGGGCTGAGAGCAGAAGAAATTGGCAAAAATTACTGAGCGCTGCCGGAAAAGGAGAAGTTGCGTTTCGGGATGCATCTTAAGACATTCGTTCCGATTCGATCGATTAAATACTGGGCGTCTCCATCAAACGTAATGCACCAGGCGTCTCCATACCTCGAGATTCGATTTATTATTTCGTTTTACACTCGTAGATAACATTCGTTTCAATAAGTTTTTGTTTGCCAAATCCTCCTAAACACTAACACCATCGAACGACTCCAGTTGCAAACGATAATCTACTTCGTGCGGTGCTAGTTGCGCGCGTGGTACTAACGCCCCGTGTTATTTATTCGCTCTCTTCCCCAGGACTACGGCACACTAACGTGTTGGGCCGTTAACGAGGTGGGCCCCCAGAGTCAACCGTGCGCGTTTCAGCTCGTCCTGGCAGGTAATGATTTTTGAGGTTGCAAAATCAATATCATCCCACCTGGAACTAACCCAGATTTGCGCCCGATGCGCCACGGCCCACATTCTCAACGCTGTGCTCCTAACCGACCGACCGACCGACCGGCCTGTCAATCTAACGTTTCACACACGCACCACGGCATCAGCTTTCGATTCGTATCCCCAGTTCCCGGTCTAGCGTGGGCCACACGGTCCGGGATTCGCATCACTGTCAGCTGCAGTAGTGCGCGCCAGGTCTGCGGTGACTTGCGGACGGTGCGGTTCGAGCGGATTAAAACGGAAAACAAAAAGCGGTCCGCCCCCGTCCGAGTCCCGTCCTGCGCCACCGATGACGACGACTGGACGCCGGCCGGCCGGACGGACGGATGGCTGGACGTCTGCGTGTGTCCCTAGCGACCGCACGGGCCGAGGCCGAAAAACAAACATAGACACCCCGAGCGTCCCCATGGGCCCCCAAACATAACAAATCAACCTCGCCCGGCCCCTAATACCGGCATCGGCACGGTATCCGGTTCGCTGTGTGTGTGTGTGTGTATGAAACGTTCCATTTCCATCCATCGGTCGCGTCGGCACAGGACATCAATCATTTCGCGAACGTGGTTCTGTTTCGGGTTTTTTTTTTTCTTATTTTATTCTTTTAATGGGCTTATGCTGTGGGTTCGGTGGCACGGTGCCCGCCGGGGGGCCCACTGTCCATGGCGGCCAAGTTCAGTTTCGTGCTTCGTTATCATTGTTTCGCTTTCGGTTTCGGTCTTCGCGATAATCAATCGCGTGTCAATTGCGCACCCGTCGAGAGCGCCAGCTGGTGTCCGGTGAGCGAAACATTCGCACGCAGAGCCGATGCTCGGTTCTGACACTTTATTCCGCAACCTGCGATCGTAGCAACCCGCGCGACAGATTTTCAGTTCGATTCGGCCGCAGTTCTGTTCTGTGTCGGTAGCCATTTTTCTGCGCTGCAACAACAAAATGATCTACAAAAATGCCCCGGACGGCCACCGTGGCGGCGACACGCAATTTCCAATATCCTCCTGGTGACGGTTCGATTAACGGACCGCTGCTGCTGCTGGTGGCGCAGTGCAAATAGAACATAAATCCCATCAACCGTCACCGTTCAGCATCGGCCTTCCGTATGCTACATTAAATGACCCTCAGCCCCACTCCCCGCCCTAACGTGTCCCGTGTCAATCCGTTTCCGTTTCGACAACAGATCTGCCGGCTCCGGTCACGAACTGTACGCTGCTGGCGAACCGGACGCAACAGTTGGCGGAGATTCAGTGCGCGCCCGGGTACGACGGAGGCCTACCGCAAATGTTTGTGCTGGAGCTAATATCGAAACGGACCGGAACGCGCAGGTGAGCTCCCGTGGTGACCGCTCCGATTCGACCGACGGGCACGGGTTCGGGTCAACGGGCCAACATTTGGTTTGATCCGCTAAAGTGTGATAAACTGACGCCACCGGTTCGAATGGTGACCCGTTACACCCGTGGAATGCTTTAATTAAAATCATTTGCCGACCTTCCCGTGCCAGTGCCAGTTCATTAACATCGTGGCCATCTCTTCCCGTTGTGCAGGTTTAACTTTTCGAACAAAAACGAACCGTTCTTCGTTCTCGATCGGCTGGAAAAACTGAGCGCCCTGATGACACTTGAGAACAACTCGCTGTCGTGCGTTGTCTTTGCGCTCAATCAGAGGGGCCGTAGTGGCCCGGTTCCGATACCGGACTTTGAAATTGGACGCATCCAGTCGTACCGGGCCGGTAAGTAAGCTGGGTCGTACCCGCGTTGCGCCCGACGGGGGGCGGTTCGCAAATATTAATTTTTTTTTGTTCTCTTTTCTCGTCCTTGCGTGTGGCAGCCGACGAGCGGACCGAGCCGGTCGAGTGGCTTCCCATCGCCGTCGGCATTCTGCTCACCGTCATAATATTGGCTCTGTCAATTTCGACCAAAACATACCTCGGCCAGTGCTGGGCCGGGACCGGCTGTTGCTGCCTGGTGCGGCGCCACTCGAAGCGCATCGAGACGGCGGACTCAGGGGGCAAAAGTGAGCTGCAGACCAAAAACATGCTCCTAGCGGACGAGTACGAATGTGGTGGAGCCCACTGTTTGAAGGTACGGTGCCACGCCGATGCACGCCGAGCTATTGTTTGTCTGAACGGATTGCGCCCGCCAACGGTCAATCGAATCGCGTACGGGTCGCGATTTATTTCGCGACTCGCAGACGTGACGCTCCCTACGCAAGACAGCTGGCAAACATTAATTATCTTCACCCGCACCAGCCGACCCTTTCGGGTAGATCTCACGACGCGTCTGACCTGGTTCTTTCCATTTGCTTTCCAGCTGAAAAACGTGCAAATGTTGCGCCGGCACAGCTCGCGGAAGAAAAATACCTCGAAGGATTCCAACGACGACGAGCCGGAACCGGACGTCATCCCGGCGCAGTTCAATTTGGGTGAGTGCACTAAACGATAGCGATAGGAATTCCTGCCAAACAGCCATGCAAAAATGGTTCACCCGATAAAGCTCGATGGTAAACCACTGGTTTCGTTGCAGTGTCGTCATCGCCGCTAATTACGTCGCCCCTGCACAAAGGCACCACTCCAGGGAGGTTAAAGGTAACGCTTCGCGAACGTATTATTTGTCTAATAGCTCTTTTACTAACTCGCTCTTGATGGTCGCATCAGGCACACCAGGACACCCGGTTCGACGACCCGCTGCTAGCGTGCACGGAGGGGCCGCCGTACCAGTCGAGTACGGGCGCTTCGGCAAGTCTAAACAGCTACCACGTGGTGCCGTCGGACACGCATCCTGCCAGCGCCCAGCACACATCGGCATCGTCGGAAGCGCTCGAGTATCGCTCGGAGGGTAGCATCGTGGGGATACTGCCATCGCCGAAGCCGCTCGCCGGCTCCGAGCTCGACATCAACGTGATCAAGGACCGACTATTGACGACCCGCGTGCCGGAAAGTTGCGTTTGACGGGCGGCATCGAAAAAGTGCCGTGACCACTCGGAACGTGCAAAGTTGCAAAGCTGAACGTGCCGCTGGTGAAAGGGCACTCCACAACGGATGCAACGCTGAACACAAAAATGTGTCCAGCAGGGGGCGGCCCAGACCGTATATTTTGTATATAATAATAAACGTTAGGGCAATCGGGTGGACGTGGCGAAACAATTGTGCATATCTGCTAGCTGTCTTCAAAGGAGTGTGAACGGATTTTTATTTTGTTTAGGCTAGATGAGAAGCGTAGAGGAACAGGATCAAACCCTGCTGGGTGAAGCACTATGTAGTTTGTGTTGAAAGCGGTGGAGCGGTTCAAACCACTCGTAAGCCTTGTTCAAAGTTGAACTTTTGAATAAAGACCTCGAAAGATTGAACGACCTTTTTTAGCGGTTTTGCTTGGCATGGACCGCCTAATCTAGTCCCTAATCTTTAGATGCGATTTATTATTAGTATGGTCCACCTCACAGCTATCGAATCACACAGTAAAAGAGTATTATTTTTCATTTTTCATTCATCTCCATTACAGATTTCTTTTTATAACATTACTAGCTGTTCCCGGCGTGCCTCAATTCATTCTCATTTCTCGATTATCCAGCGTTTCAGAGGATCGGCCTTCCCGGAGGCGTATCCGTTTGGCTTCCGTTCTCTCTTCTCGTTGAATGCATGGCAAAACTCGCGCCAGCTGAATTTGGCTTAAAAACTATTCGAGTTTTGCTGACATTTACCCTAATTTTGAATGTGGTTCGGTTTGTTCGAAAACAACCCGAATTATGCTGAATTTTATGTTACGTGTGGTGTGGGAAGGTCGAACTTGCCTTTCAAAAACATCGAAAAGTCCTGAAGATACCGAACCGAGGAATTCACAGCGCATTAGTCGCCGCACGTTCTCCAGGTTCCATCTGCCTTTCTAGCGTGTCGGCTAACCACTCGTCTCAATCCTGTGTGTTATGTTGGCCTTAATTTCTGTTCCGGGTTGATCAAAATTGAGGTATTTCATCGTTTACAGTGATCGACTTTCCCTTTGTTCTTGTTAAAAGTGAGCAATTTCACCCCAGCATGTAACAAACTTGGCATCTGTCAAATGCGATAATATAAATAAATACCACTCGTTCAGTTTTAACCATTCAACAATTCTGTGTTGGCTTCATATAAAATCTGTCCATTTTAACGAGTTTAGCCGATGATTATATTTTGAATTGCCTACAAGATTGAGTGACTTCGGAGCTACCCGTCAATTACAGTTTATAAACTGCTCGTGAGTTCCTGTGATGACATAATTCGACCGAGTAACGGAACCGAACTGTCAAAACGCACCGCAGAATAGTAAACAAACTACACGCGGACGAATTTAGAAAATCTCTGCACAGAAATAGACGATTGCAGTGAAAATGAAAGCTTCGGCATTTATCAAGAAGAAGAATGGTGTTGAGTAAGTTGGTGTTTGATGAATATTAAAAGGTATACGCACATTATTTTCCAGAACCCCCAAAACATGCCGATGGTGCTTGGCGGCGTGTGACGATTTGGAGCCCCTAGCGAACGACGAATCCGGACAATACAAGCTTCAACTACTCTTCGATTGTACCGGTTTTCAGGTAGGACGATTGTTAAAACAACATCTCAACCTGTTCCACAAGAAAGACTGTTCTATGAGACTCATATTTTTACAGGCCGATATATTACCTGGAGTTCCATCGTTTTTGTGCACGAAGTGCGAATCGCGCTTGGATAAGATGTATACGTTTCGCTGGCGATGCAACGAAAACATTGCACTGGTCAATGGATTTACCGAAAAGCAAACCACAGTGAAGAACGAGGCAGACATCAGTAAAGACCATCTTGGCCACTCTGCTGAACAAACGGTTGGCACAGAATTGTTAATCAAAACTGAAGTACCACACCGGATGCAGCGAACGATGCGATTCAGAGGAGTTGCACAGTTCCTCACGTAAATGGGACACATGAATGTTGTGGCAACCAAGCTGATGATTTATTCGAAGCAGAGGAAAATCCAATTGCGATCAAATTAGAAATGACGATGTCGATGAACAGGATAACCTCCAAACAAATCCTTCAGAACTGATCTGCCGAGAAGATCCCTCTGCGACAACCAACACGTGTGTTAATGATTCAGCATCAGAATCAATTCGAAACGGAATTGCTGCCATCGATGCCGGAAAAACCTCAAAGTTGGCCGAAAACGTAAAAACGATCAAAAAAACGCTACGTCGGTTGCGCTCGTATAAACGTCGGAGTGATCAACGAGAAATCACAGAAAAAGCCATCGCAATAAGCAAAAGCACCATTGCTCTCATTGTTCGCAACTTATATTAATTCAAGCAAGCTGAAGATTCACATCCGGACACACACAACGAAATGCCTTATGCGTGTAAAATCTGTGACAGCCTTCAGATCATCCAAACTTCTGCGGAAGCATTCTGTGCGTCACAACAAGGATCATAAGTGCCCGCATTGCCCTTCAAATTTGCTCTTCCTTCAGAGTTAAAGGATCACATTCGCACTCATACCGGTGAAAAGCCGTTTGTGTGTAAAATATGTGAAAAAGCATTCAGGTCTTTAAGCAATCTGGGACAACATAAGAAAATTCACAACAAGGACCAATATCATCAGTGTCCGCATTGTCCGTCCAAGTTTGCACGGTTTCCACTTAAACGATCACATTCGCACTCATACCGGTGAAAAGCCGTTTGTGTGTAAAATGTGCAAAAAGCGTTCATTCAATCTGCACTATCACAAGAAAATTCACAACAAGGACCAACATCATCAGTGTCCGCATTGTCCGTCCAAGTTTGCACTGTTATCCAACCTAAACAATCACATTCGCACTCATACCGGTGAAAAGCCGTTTGTGTGTAAAATATGTGACCAAGCATTCAGTTCTTTAAGCAATCTGGCTCGACATAAGAAAATCCACAACAAGGACCAACATCATCAGTGTCCGCATTGTCCGTCCAAGTTTGCACGGTTATCCCACTTAAACGATCACATTCGCACTCATACCGGTGAAAAGCCGTTTGTGTGTAAAATATGTGACCAAGCATTCAGGTCTTCAAGCAATCTGCACACATAGAAAATCCACAACAAGGACCAACATCATCAGTGTCCGCATTGTCCGTCCAAGTTTGCACAGTTGTCCAATTTCAAAAATCATATTCGCACTCATACCGGTGAAAAGCCGTTTAAGTGTAGAATCTGTAGGAAAGCGTTCCATCATCATTTGCACTATCACGACATTCAAAAATTCATAAAAAGAATCAATAGCATTTGTTTGAATCAGTACAATAAAAGTGATTGCTCACAAAACATTGTCTTTGGTGGAACATAGAAAACAGCATATAACGAAGACAACGTTGCGGCAAGAGAAAAAGGAATTATAACGTTAAATTTAACTTTTCCATTAATTGTGCAAGTTTAAGCTTATGTAGAGCTTATTACCTCATATTTACTCTTTTGTCCCCTTGATTTCTCCGTTACTTTTTAGGTAATAATGAAAACTTGAAATCGATATAAATATGTAGAACTAGCTGTTCCCGGCGTGCGTCGCCAAGACACTGGAATGGCTAAGGAGTGGCGCAGCATGCGAAAACCTCTGCGACAGGTCGAGAATAAAAGTTTTCCCTGAAGGAATCTGATTTTCTTCCGAGCATTTTCTACGAGACTTACCTTACTTTGCTCCCCCATTTCTTTCCAATTCCAACGGAAATAAGGAAAATTCTAACGACGGATAAATTTACGCAAATAAAAATAAGCTTTTAGAATAATCTTAAATCTTTTATTGACTTTCAGAAAGAAACCGTTCACCGAGCTGACCGAAATAAAACGTCGATTTTATTTACTTTTTTACTTTGGTTTATTATACAAACGAATCAGTAGAAGTAAGTGAATGTGTTGCAGAGGTTCAATATGCTTAAAAAATAGCTCTTATCAAACATTACACCTTCGCTCTCTGCCTTTCTCGGCTCTACTCTACGTTTGCACCATCATTTCACAATCCTGGGCCACCCGGTGGCCTACATATGCAAGTCTTCTCGGCTCCGCGTCACACTCTTCGCAACCATTTTGCTTAGTTAAAAGGTACGTGACCCCTTTATCGTCCTAGCTACCACCTACAATCTCTCACTCTGCGGCAATTCCTTTCGGCACTTGACGTGCCCAAACGCCCGGCATCCGACCAAAAGCCGGCAACACTGTGCATCTTTTGATAAGCTAGTGGAATGAAACTGTTTCTGTTTTGGAAGGTATAAAACAACGCTTAGCGGAATGTGTATTCGGGTTTTAAATAAACACGCGCAGTGTGCCGTAACACACGTTTTTGACGAAAAATTAAATTAATCTTATACCTAAAGGTGTCCATCCAAGTCCCAATCCCTTTCACGAACCATTAATATTAAAATCTCGATGCCGCAACGCCGGTTGCAAGTGGAATGCAGTGAG
The DNA here is from genome assembly GCF_943734635.1 of Anopheles cruzii. Lineage (NCBI taxonomy): Eukaryota > Metazoa > Arthropoda > Insecta > Diptera > Culicidae > Anopheles > Anopheles cruzii. The sequence goes on along the minus strand of NC_069145.1, from coordinate 75,713,966 downwards.
CGGCGCTGGCTGAGTGTTCGTCTCGTGTAACGTGGGTTCGGGAAGAGGGTTTTGGAGTATTCTTCCCAATGCGTGTACCTCTGCATGATAGCTGCGTATTCGATGCGCATCGAGCGTAAATGCGTTGGTCAGGTACGAAATATTGCAAAAAAAAACTCGAAAAACTCTGAGCACTCTGAGTGCGACGAAAGGATAGCCTGAAGCAGAGTTGCTCGCACGTAATATTGCTCGTAATTTAGCGTGTTTTTGGACAAAAAATAACTATAAAACAACGATTCCTTTTTCGACTACGAACAGCATATCAAGCGCAAACGAACGGACGCATCTGTGTTCGTGTTTGTCCCTGGGCAGCCGACTCTTTCGAGCGACCCATTTCGCACTGTCCGAGAGAACAATCACGGCGATTGTGTGTCTGGCCACGGGCGTGGATCACAAGCGCGTGTGCAATGAAGCGGAAATACATTTTTACATCTGCGTGGTCACCTTCATGCATGTTCACTACTCCGGGGGTCCGGCAGTCAGAGTGACGACCGGCGCTGCAAATTCTCGCCGACAACCTTGAAACCTCGTTCTTTTCATTTTCAATTTTTGTGCAATACGGTGTGGCGTTGTGGGGAAAAATTCTAATCACCTAACTATCGCGATCGCGATCGCCGATTCCCGTCCATTTTCATCCCACCGTTTTGCGGAGGAACCCCGATCTCTTATCACATATGCAAGCGAACGAACGCGGTACGGCTCGCTTATCGCTCAATTCGGATAGTCATCATCGTCCTGTTCGGTGGCCGCGGGTCGTCCAGCGTTCCCGCCGACGCAGCAGAACCGATTTCGGTTCGCGCTCAAGTTTACGCTCTTCATTAGATCGATCGTGTCGTGGCCTTGGGCGCGCAGCTCGCGCTCGGTGCACCGTTCGAGTTTTTTCCACTGCTGCACGGCCAGCGCGAACGCGGTGGCCACATTGTCGGACGTTTTGGCCGACGTTTCGATGAAGGCGGCCACGTGATGCTCCTGGCACCAGTGGGTTACCTCTTCGGCTGTCACCTGCCGGTGCCCGGTAGCGGCCAGATCGCTCTTGGTGCCGACCACGATGAACGGGAAGCGCTCCGGGTTGACGTCGTAGTACCGGAGAAACTCGTCGCGCCAGCTGGCCAACGTTTTGAAGCTCTGCCGATCGTCGATCGCGTACGTCAGCAGACAGATGTCGGTTCCGCGGTAGAACGGTGTCCGCAGGGCCCGAAATCGCTCCTGGCCGGCCGTATCCCAGATCTGGAAACGAGTCACCGAACGGTCAGATGTTTCTAGTGAGTTTATATATTTTTTCTATTATTAAATCTTCACGCTCAAACGGGAAAGGCATTCCACGGTTTCGCGTTCCGTCACTAATGGAATCTGCAAACGTGCAAAAAGGTGCTAAATAAAAAAGAGCAGCCCTCCAAGTACCCGGTCGGGTGAGTAATAAACAAAATGTTCGACTTATCTGTCCCCGGTTGCTAGAAACGGTGCTTGGGCGTTGCTAACCGACGAGCCCCGCGGCCGTGTCCTAATCAATAGGCAAAGCGCGGGGTTGTTTACCGTCCGAAATAGTTTACATCCCCCCCAAAAAAGCAAAACGTGGTGCTTCGCGGGTGGAATTTTGCGGTTAAACAAAGTTCCACCCCGCCTTGGTTGGGACACAGTTTTTGAACCGTGTTTTGTTTGTTCAATCACGAGAAGGACCCATTCTGGAGCCAGCGCAGAAGAGGCATGACGACGACGACGACGACGACGACGGTGTCCAGCAGTTTAATGGGGCTTCAACACGCCATGGCAAGACGGCCTTTTAACGTTCTTCTGTTTCCTCTCTGCAGACGATTTTATTGCCACGACATGTCTCACGGACGGGAAGAACGTCCGAAACGGAAGTTGGCACACCTGTCTATGGTCTGTTCATTGCTTTTTAACATCCTCATAGCTCTGATGGATAGAATTTTAAGCCGCGTACCTGATGTATTAGGCAATAAGCATTAAATTAAACATTAACTCGGTCTACTCGTCTCCAGTGTTTCACCATTTTCGTGCATCGTACAATCGAAATCCGCTCCGTCGTAGGTAAACGGAGTATGTTTGAACATCTGGTGCTCCCACACGGAAACGGCCAGGCCAACCAAATATGTGTGTCTCCACGGATGGTAACAAAACAATGTGGGAACCGGAGGACGCACACAAAAACGCGATAAACTTCATCGTGTTGGTGCGTCCACTGCTGCTGCAGTCGAATCCATCGACCCCGACCGCCAAACCCGCGATGTAGCCGCGATGTCATCGCGTTTGTTCAATTATCCCCCTCCCGCCGTTGGCCACCCGACCCGCCCGTACTTACCTGCAGCGTGTAGCGTTCCTGGTCCACTTGTAAGTCTTTGTTGAGGAACTCGACGCCGATCGTGTGAAAAACTGTGC